>NW_010966342.1:82284-104603 GCF_000463585.1 Tarenaya hassleriana
TGTTTGACCGGAACAATATTCTCATCTCCAAGCTTTCCTCCAGAAACAAAGTTTCCTACTTTGTTAATACTTCCTCCAGTGTATCCTAGGCCAGTATGCCCAGAATCAGTTCGCCCAATTCTTAATAGATGATCAAGCTTATCTGTACCACTTCCGAGCATCCTTACTTTTTTCATAGTCTCATCCAACCGACTTTGTAGTAAGGTGATCTTTTCTTCTTAAGCTTGATCATCTATTAAGAATTGGGCGAACTGATTCTGGGCATACTGGCCTAGGATACACTGGAGGAAGTATTAACAAAGTAGGAAACTTTGTTTCTGGAGGAAAGCTTGGAGATGAGAATATTGTTCCGGTCAAAAATACTCCAAAAATCAAGGTTGATCTTCATCCGAGAAAGCAGTATCGTGAGCACAGAAGTTGTTTTCATTGTGGCAAAAGATGACATATCAGAGTGAACTGCTATTGGAGGAGAAATCAGGTACCACTCGCACCAAGATGGAGACAAGTCTGGAGGTGGAAAGATATCAACAGGTGCAATATTGCTTGTACATCAGAGCTGAATTCAAGAGAAAGTCAGTGGTATTTCGACAGTGGATGCTCGAAACACATGACTGGTGACATGAGTCGACTTTCTACTTTTGAAGAAAGCAACAAGGGTGACAATGTTATATTTGATGATGGACGAAAGGAAAAATCATTGGAAAAGGAACGTTGGACTCATCTGCACTGCCTACCCTTACTAATGTGAATGTGGTTGAAGGACTCAAGGCGAATCTCATTAGCATAAGTCAACTTTGTGACTCTGGACTTCAGGTACACTTCACTAAAGATGTATGTTTAGTCACTAACTCGTTGAATAAGTGTGTGTTGACAGGAAAGCGAACACCGAGTAACTGTTATATTTGGGATGAACAATCGAGGATAGAGTTATGGCATCAAAGTAGAGGGAAAGCTTACGAGATATCTGATATACTTCGAGAACCAGTCAGTAATCACTCAGATCTTGACCAGGTACATCTCACTTCATCTCAGAATTCTGAAGTGCTAGAAGAGGATATGAAAAGTGATCCTGAGCCCCCTGTTCGTCGAAACTACCTAGCCAATGATGTGAGTGGAAGTGTGAATGACCCACGACAGGTAAGGGACAAACCTCGATTAAATTATCAAAATATGGCTAGGTTTGTGTGCTTTATTTCGCAGGATGAATCTATTAAGATGCACGAGGGTTTGAATGATGAGTACTAACTCAAGATAATGCATGAAGATGGAAGAGTCAGTCGCAACAAACCAAGGTTAGTGGCTCAAGGGTACACTCAAATGGAAGGTATTAATTCGGTACCACTTTCTCAAAGAGCAAATTAGAGCAGTCTTTTGATTGAGTATGCACTCATTGAACGCCAATTAGCTGATATCTTTACGAAACCACTTGATATGAATGGGTTTGTGTGTTTAAAAAAAAATCTTTTGGTTTAGGAGAAATCTGATTTTATCTCTAATGGTGTCTATTCGAAAGTGATGTGGTTCAATGATTGTGAAGGAGAGTCAGTGATACTTGACAGGTATGCCAAGTATACTTCAAAAAAAAAATGACATGGGCATCCTCTGATACTCCTCTGTTGACTTAGTACTCCTGAATGACAAAAAAAAAAAGGAAAAGAAGGAAAAGAAAAAGAAAAAAAAAGAGTGATGAAAAAGAAAAAAGAAAAAGAAAGAAAAAGGAAAGGAAGAAAAGTTGATATGAGTAGATTGGAAAATTGAATCACTCGGGTCTAAGTTGAACCACATGCAGTCTATACGATGGTCTAAGGGCAGATGATATTCATGCATCATACTCCGCTGTAATTTGAAACATTACAAGAGTATATCTCAGTGAGATAGTCTGGACTTAAATGGTGAAACTTGCATGCTCGGTTTCAACGTCCTAGAAGTTTAGGGGGAGAAAAGTCAGTGAAGTGTTTGGTGGAAAGTGAGGTATTTCTGACTTAACTGATCAAGCATTATGCTCTAATGATCTGCTGAATGATGTTATTAGATTTAAAATTTGAAAGATCCCAATTAATCTCGCATGTGTTTTCATTTGATTTTCAAAAAAAAAAATATAAACCAGATTTGAGTTGAGTGGTGAAGTAATGACTAAGTTATTGGACAATGTGGAGCTGAAAAATCAGAGACTTGCAATCAATTTTGTGATGAGAAAGGAGGTGTCGCTCATATTATCCTACTGCGAGCGTTGTTTTTAAGTGTTGAACAGAAAAATGGTGAGACAAAAGGTGTGCACTCCTAGATCCAAGAGGAAGATTCAAAATTCTGCAAGCCAAGTAAGTGTCTTAAATCTCTTCTCAATCAAGATTTTGGATTATTTCATACATGCACACAGGGGGAGAATGTGTAGATGATGATTCAGAAGATGAAGATAATGAGACGATAATGATTCCATCAATGGAACTGAGAACGTACAGGAACAAAAGAAAAAGACAAGGTCAAAGTGGTCAGAGTTACTTCAAATTTAAGTCAAACTTGTCTGAATGAATGTGGAGAAATGTGTTGTTAAGTGAATCAAAGTCAAATATGTCTGAATCATGATGCGAATCCTGATGCGAAGTTGTGCTGAATTGAGAACATTTTTATGTGTGTGTGCATGATCTGAAATAACCAAAAAGGGGGAGATTGTTAGTGCAATTTTTTGCACATGTATTTGTTGGTTGTTAAGTAGTTATTGCAGGTTCGACCGGATATATCCTACGCGTTGAGCATTACGAGTAGATACCAGTCAGATCCAGGTGAGTCGCACTGGATCGCCGTCAAGAACATCCTGAAGTACTTGAGAAGGACTAAGGATGTATTCTTGGTATACGGTGGGTCGGAATACGAGCTCGTTGTAAAGGGTTACACCGATGCTAGTTTCCAGTCAGACCCGGATGACTACAGATAGCAGTCTGGCTATGTTTTCTGTTTGAACGGAGGCGCTGTTAGTTGGAAGAGTTCCAAGCAAGCGACCGTTGCAGATTCTACTACAGAAGCTGAGTATATTGCAGCGTCGGACGCAGCAAAGGAAGCTGTTTGGATCAGGAAGTTTGTTGGTGACTTGGGTGTGATTCCTAGTGCTGATAGCCCCATTGCTCTGTATTGTGACAACAATGGAGCGATCGCACAAGCAAAAGAACCCAGATCCCATCAACGATCCAAACACATACTCAGATGGTTTCATCTTATCAGGGAGATCATAGACAGAGGAGACGTGCACATTTGCAGAGTGTCGACAGATGACAACATTGCCGATCCGTTGACGAAACCTCTCCCTTCGTCGAAGCATGAGGGTCATGTTAGGGATATGGGCATTAGATGTTTAGTAGTCCATGATTAGAGCAAGTGGGAGATTGTTGGTTTAATGCTCTATGATGTACTGCTGCATGAGCTTTATTTGGATACATTTGATGTATTTACACCTTCTATGAGTTTATGGATGAGTGTGTTATTCATTACATGTTTTGGCATGCTTGATGTGTTATGATATCCATGTATTGTTGTGAACAATACTAAACTCCATAGTCATGTATCATTGTGGGAATAATGATATATAAAGACTAATATGATATGTGATTGATGATCATATAAATGATCATAGGTATTAGATACAATCACGATCATAGGTATTCGTTGGAACGGAATACTGGATTGACCCGCGTGAGATTTTCACATGGACTAGCGTCATGACTTGAATCTCATATGGCGGTTCCGTGATTGGATCCTAAGACCTGAGATATCTACGGAGTCCAACATGAGGAGTTGCGTACTTTGATTACGTCGAACGTCCTGCGTAACAGGAGGAATATAAAGGCGTGTATCAGGTACGAAACGAATCATGTGCTGGATTGTAGATAGTCAAGACGGGATTTGTACCTCTCGTAAAAGAGAGAGATATCGTGGGCCCCTCGTGTCAGCGAGACTGTAGAAATGTGTGGCCGCACTATAGACGAGCGTCATCTATTTCAGACAGTCGAACTCACTGAACGAGAAAGCAGTCGAATCAGAGATAAAGTCAAAGACTAAGAGATTAAGATGAACTCAATGTCAACCACTTGGAGAGATTTTAGGAAAAGCAATCTGAAGATATAGAACCACGAAGTTAAGCCACGAAGTTTGGATTTGACTTGAAGAGATGAAGATAGAATCAAAGCCAAGAAGATTTGAGGAGATTTGAGATAAAGATAAGATCTTGGAGATAAGGTCAAAGGCTGAAGAGATAGAGTCAAACAAGAGATAAAGATGAGATCTTGAAGATAAAGATGAAATCAAAGAAAATCAAAGAGGAGTCTATCAAATCAATTCGTGGAGATCTAAGGCGAACTGGAGGAGCCTATATAAAGGAGAGAGCAAGTGCATATCAGTTCTCACGGAGAGCAAAACATATTTTACTAAAAGAGAGTCTTTTTGTTGGTTAGTGATAACTCACTTTTGAGTGAGTGTGTATCTGAGGAAGAGACCGATTGGGCAAATCTCTTTCCTCTGGTGAGTGTTTGGGCGTGGATCTGAGGGGGAGACCTAATGGAAAAATCTCTATTCCTTTGGTGAGCGTTAATGTTTGGTAAGGTTTTTAATCGGTAGAATTCATTGTGAGAGTGAGTTGAAACTCAGGGGGAGTTTCATCTGGGTGTTGAGTAGCTCTAACAAAAAGTGAGTTGTACTTGACTTTTTCTCAAGTGAATAGAACTGATTAGTTTTTCCGTTTTACTCTTTGAGGGTCCAAACTTCTTCAGATAGTCATAGTGTCTTGCTAGAGACCGCCTATGACTTGTATATCCGGAATAGAGATTTCGGGTTATACTGCTATATCGAATGAGCCTACAGGGTCACACACGCAGGGAAGGACGAAACGCACGAGAAAACGACCGAAAAACCAAGACTGAATGGTCTGGAACGGACGGACCAGAAGTCCAGAACGGACGGACCAGAAGTCCAGAACGGACGGTCCACCGAGCCAGACCCGACGGTCCAGAACGGATTGTCCGTTCCATAAGACTGGGACGGACGGGCCCATATCTGGACCGTCCATTCCAGGCTTCGGGTTTTTCGAAATTAGACCGAATTAGGGTTAAATCACCTTATAAGAAGGAGATTAAAACCCTAATTAAGTTAGAGCTTTTGCTGGCCGACTTTAGAACTCTTTTGACAGATTTTGGTGAGATCTAAGAGGTTCAAGAGTGTGATCGAAGTCTCGGTTTCTTGAAGCAAAAAAACCGAATAGCTGATTCGGGTCCTAGCAGACAAGTTCCAACCGTTGGAATCCATCCCGAGGTGTGGATACGTGTAGAGGGGGAGGTAATCTTCCTCCCTTTCGTGATCAAACGGATTCTTCAATTGAGACAGGCCCCGGATCGATTGAGGTAAGCGTTCTAACGTTTCTACGATTCATAGAAGCATGGTTCTAGGGTTTCATTAAATTTTTGTTTTACATCCGCTGCGCAAACCCTAGAATCGATCTCTTAGGAATAAGATTCGCTCATGAGATCCCAGGAATCCCATCAGTGTCGAGATTCTTTATTTTCCCAAGGCATTTGTTGAACTAGATTTCATCGACCTGCAAGACTCGGAAAAGGTTCTACAAGAAACATATAACCTGGATATAGTCGTTTCAACTCCGTAGGTTCCAAACAACAATCTCATCCCACAAACTATATATAGAAAGTCTAGAGAACTATCAATTCGACACGGTTCAACCACGTTCTACAAAGTTACTAGATCATCAAGATATTCCTACTCTATCATCCAAAAAATCCTCCAAATGATGTTCAAAACGAGTGTCCGAGGTATGCACGTGAACCTATATGAACCTATATCTATATGTCATATGCAATCATGCAAACCTAACAAAAATCATCTATATGGACAAAAATGAAAAAGAAAACGTGAATGCAACTAATGCAAAGTGATATGCAAAAGTGAAAAAATTTTCTTAAGTCTATATGCTATGATAAAATGCACCTAAACTAAATGCAATCCTAAGTAGATAGGCCTTAATATGCGAAGGATCTATCCACCCCCCCAGACTTGAACCATACACCGTCCACAGTGTAGACTCTGACCCGGAGAAGTAGAATCGAAAACGACATATGAAAAGAACCAATAAGAGGGGTAGAGAAACTTAGCTCTGGGGAATTCGTTCGCTCGCAATGAAGTTAACTCACGTCAAACGCAAGAGCTCTCACGCACTATGAACCGGAATCTATCCAATCGTCGTCTCTCAGAAACTGATACTCATCTCTCGTGTGTCGGTATGAACGCTCATAGAAAAAACAAACGTTACCCGAAAAATAACATAGAGACTCGCATATAGATAAAGAAGCCCAGAGTATACAAAATCCGAGTCTCAGTAATACATTTGAAAGGCCTACTACATCGCTACTAAAATGGAAAAGGGAAACGCCTACCTGATCAGCGAGCTAAGCGTCCGCCGGTGCACCGTCTCTGTCGTCCTCCATAGGTGCCGGCGGCTGCTCGTCGGGGAATAGCCGGCTGCGGAACGACGGCTGCTCGTCGGGGAATAGCCGACTGTGGAATCCATGGAACTCCGCGTATAGGGCATCATGCTGGAGTGTGAGCGCCTGCATCTGTTCGACGAGCTGGGATGAAGTCCCGCACCATCTGGTGTACATGCTCGTCATCTCTGAGTCGACGTGGCTCCGCATATCGGAGATGACTCTGTCTAAGGCACCCCTCGTATCGAGCATCACCTGATACATAAACCTCTGGAAGTCGTCCTGAGGCTGGAAGGTGTAGTTGTGATCATCTGGAGCTCGTGTAGAGTCGGCGGGCGATGGAGCTGAATCCGCCGGGGGAAAAGGAGGTGGCGAGTGCGTATGCGAAGGGCCGACCTCAGTGGTGTGAAATGCTGGAGGAGATGGGGGAACAGGTGGGCCATCGTAGGCGCCCTCCTCGAGTCCAGCCTGTTGTGCTGCAGAGAACTGGAATCGGAGTCCGTCAATGGAGATCGCTGGCAGGTGAATGTTGGGCAAGGTGAAACGCTGGCTGGTGCCCTGCTGGTCGTAGTACAACCAGAGTTCACGCCGACTTTTCTCGCGATCATGGTGACGAGGCCGCCGCATCGGATATAGACGCCTGACTCCGAGCGGGCTATCTGATGCAAGTGTAGAGCGACCCGCGAGGCTAAATCGACCTGTCCCATGCCCCAATCATCCCCACCATAGATAGGGGATAAGGCGTACCTGATGAAGAGCAGCTCGGTCTGGTTAAGCCCTCCAGGCTCTGTCTTGCCGAAGACGACGTGGACAAGGAGCATGTGGAAGTATCTGACCGTCGGATGTCGGATCCATGTGGACTTGAGGATACTGAACTTGAAACCCTTGGACTCGATGTCACTCCAGAATGCCTTGAGCCGATCCGAATGTATGGAGGGTAGGGCTGCTATAACTCCGCGCAGAACGCCCAGGATGTCGGCGAACTGTGCCATCGTGAGGCGGTACTGCTGGCCTGCTATCCAGAAAGCCATGTAGGCTTGGTGTGCCTCGCCAGTCGGGGGTATGAATAGTCGGAGTGAACCAAGAAACTCTGCAGTCAGCTGGCGGTATGTGTCCTCTCGCATATGTAACAGGCTCTCCCAGTGTATCCCAGCACATAGCTCGCGCACTGAGTCATAAAGGCCCAGCCGACTAATCTCTGTACTCGCGAACTTCGTGTTCCGGATGACTTGATAAAAGGCGCCAGCGCGCTCCTGCATTTCCGGTGATGGTAGGAGAAATCGCGGTGTGTTGTCCGGATCAGGGACGCTGGGGGTGTACGGGCTGAGCTCAGTGATCGTGTTCTGGCCCATCTCAAATTCTTCCAAAAGTGGTATATGATCAATGTAGTCCGGGTTGTGGCGGTTCCTGGTCTTCCTGGTGGCCATCTAAAACTCAAAGACAAGAAGAGTGAGCGCGGTCGAAACCGCGGAGAAAACGTGCAAAAACGCGCAAAGAGCTCAGAGGCTGGATCCGGTCCGATTCCAGGTGGATTCGGTCCGGATCCAGGTTCGTCTTCTCCGCCATAATTGGGTCTCGATCCGGTCCGGATCCAACTGGATCCTGTCCGGATCCAGTCTCTGCGAACTCAGATCGAAAATCTCCGAAAAAAATCTGCAAAATCGGACCAAAATCAAGCATCCAAATGTATGGGCAATGTGAATCTAACCTATTCTCATCATAATCAACCCATAATACCCATCCAAAACCACGAAAACATCTACACAATCAAATCTCCCTAAATCTATCATGAACCCTAGCAACCCAAATCCGAAAATTACTCATAATAAACGAATGTTTGAGCCATGAAATAGGTAGGGAAGCATACCTGGGCGTCGTATATGTGAAATCGGAGAGAGGAGGAGGTGAGAATGGGAGGCCGAATCAAGAGAAAAAATAGAAGTGGAGAGGGGACAGAGTTCGGCCCCCTAAATAGTCGCGAGTTTGGATCCGGTCCGTTTCCAGGTGGAATCGGTCTGGATCCAGATGAACTTACCTGGCCCGTGTCTGAAGTGGATCCGGTCCATTTCCAGGTGGAATCGGTCCGGATCCGGAGTGACTTACCTGACCGCGAATTTGGATCCGGTCCGATTCCAGGTGGAATCGGTCCGGATCCGGTGTCTGTGAATCTTCATCTTCGTTCCCAATTTTCGCCGAATGACCTGCAACACGTGATCTAGATGTCTACAACACCAGGGAAAACACCATGTAGGCTCCCCAAATCCAAAAACCTCATGTCTAATGCAACTAAAAAGGTCCAAAAGTCCAAAAACTCCTAAAACTATACAAAGACCTCAGTTTGCCTCCCGAGAAGCGCTTCTTTATAGTCGATAGCTAGATCTTTGTGAGCTCAGGCTGGTGGTGGTAATCCGAGAGGAAGAACGCCTCTTTCGCCTATAGGATCAGCCGAGTTATACAGCTTCAGACGCTGCGCATTTACCTTGAACGTGCTACCCTTGCTGTCGTATAGTTCCACCGCTCCGTGGTCGAAAACTCGATGGATCTTGAATGGGCTGGACCACTTGGACTTCAGCTTTCCTGGAAATAATCGCAAACAAGAGTTAACGAGAAGGACAAGATCACCTGAGTGGAATGATCGCTGAATAATGTGTCGATCGTGCCATTTCTTCGTTCTCTCCTTGTAGATCTTCGCGTTCTCGTACGCGTCAAGTCTGATCTCCTCAAGATGGTGTAGCTAGAGTACGCGTTTCTCTGCAGCGGTCTTCATGTCATAGTTGAGCCCTTGATTGCCCAATAAGCTTTGTGCTCGAGCTCAACCGGTAGATGACATGCTTTTTCGTAGACTAATTGGAACGGTGTCATACCAATCAGCGTTTTGAAAGCCGTTCGGTAAGCCCATACCGCATCGTCTAGCTTCTGTGACCAATCCTTGCGTGATTTAGCGACGGTCTTCTCCAGAATGGACTTGATCTCCCGGTTAGAAATCTCCACCTGTCCACTAGTCTGAGGATGATACGGAGTAGCAATCCGGTGATGAACTCCGTATTTCTTCAGTAGTGTCTCGATGATCCGGTTGACCAAATGTGTGCCGCCATCGCTAATCACAACACGAGGAACACCAAAACGTGGAAAAATAATCTGTCTAAATAGCCTAACCACAGTCTTAGCATCATTCCTCGCGCTAGCCAAAACTTCTACCCACTTAGTCACGTAATCAACCGCAACTAAGATGTACACGTTCCCTAAAGACGATGGAAAAGGACCTATAAAGTCTATGCCCCAAACATCAAAAGGTTCCACTTCTAGAATAAAATTCTGAGGCATCTCGTAGCGTCTAGAAATGTTACATGTGCGCTGGCAAGAATCACATGAGGCAACATACCTATGGACATCCTTGAACATTGTAGGCCAATAGAATCCTACTTGTAGAATCTTCGTTGTGGTCTTCGAAGCGGCGAAATGGCCTGCATAATCAGAAGAGTGGCAATGGAAAATTACCTGTTGCACCTCTTCCTCGGGAATGCATCGTCGGAACATCCCATCGGTACCACGCTTGAACAAGAACGGGTCATCCCAAAAATAATCCCGCACATCATGGAGGAACTTCTTCCTTCCGTTATAATTAAGCTCGGACGGGAGTATTCGGGAGACCAAATAGTTCACGTAGTCTGCGTACCATGGGTCTTCGTGTCGGATAGTGACTGCCATAATCTGTTCCTCTCGCAAAGAATCATCGATCGGGAGAGGGTTGGGTATCGCAAGGCGTGAAAGGTGGTCCGCAACTGTGTTCTCCGTGCCTTTGCGATCCCTAATCTCGACGTCAAACTCTTGTATGAGTAACATCCATCGAATCAGTCGAGGTTTGGCGTCTTTCTTCGTCAGCAAGTACTTCAAGGCCGCGTGGTCTGAGTATACAATCACTTTCCGTCCCGCCAAGTACGACCTGAACTTCTCAAAAGCAAACATCACAGCAAGTAACTCTTTCTCAGTAGTAGTGTAATTTACCTGCGCATCGTCAAGAGTCCGACTCGCATAGTAGATGGCGTGGTGTTTGTGATCCTTCTTCTGCCCCAACACTGCTCCAACCGCATAATCGCTAGCATCGCACATCAGCTCAAACGGTAGAGTCCAATCGGGGGGCTGTATGATCGGTGGTGAGATCAGAGCTGCCTTCAAAGTCTGGAAGGCCTTCGAGCATTTTGCAGTGAACCTGAATGGTACATCTTTCGCCAATAGCTCAGTAAGTGGTCTAGAAATCTTGGAGAAGTCTTTGATGAATCGCCGATAAAATCCCGCATGTCCCAGAAAACTGCGGATGCCTTTGACGTTCACGGGCGGTGGAAGCTTCTCAATGACCTCTATCTTCGCTCTATCTACCTCGATTCCCCTGGAAGACACCTTATGTCTTAACACAATCCCTTCTTGCACCATGAAGTGACACTTCTCCCAGTTGAGGACTAAGTTAGCCGTTGCACACCTGTCTAAAACTCGATGCAAATTGGCCAAACAAACGTCAAATGAGGGTCCGTGGACAGAGAAATCGTCCATGAACACCTCTATAATATCCTTAATCACATCAGAAAATATAGCAGTCATGCATTTCTGAAAAGTGGCAGGTGCATTACATAATCCAAAGGGCATACGACGATACGCAAACGTGCCATAAGGACAAGTAAATGTGGTCTTCTCCTGGTCGCTCAGGTGAATGGAGATCTGAAAGAAAACCGAGTAACCGTCTAGAAAGCAAAAGTACGAGTAGAGTGCAAGTCTCTCTAACATCTAATCAATAAAAGGCAAAGGAAAGTGATCCTTACGGGTGTTGAAGTTCAACTTACGATAGCCGATGCACATCCTCCATCCCGTGACCGTCCGCGTAGGAATAAGCTCGTTCTTCTCGTTCTGGATCACAGTTATGCCTCCCTTCTTGGGTACAATCTGCACAGGACTCACCCACGTACTATCCGAAATAGGGTATATAATACCCGCATCTAACAGCTTCATCACCTCTTTCCTAACTACCTCTTTCATCGTCGGATTCAATCTACGCTGATGCTCAACAAAGGATTTTGACTCATCATCTAAGTGAATTCGATGCATGCATAACGAAGGGCTAAGTCCCTTAATATCATCCAAAGTATATCCAAAAACACCCCTATAACGTCTGAGCAAATCACTCAACTGTTCCACCTGGGGTTCTAGCAACGCAGCATTCACTATAATCGGATAAGTCGAGTTAGGTCCAAGGAAAACATACCTGAGCCCTTCGGGTAAGGGCTTCATCTCCACCTTCGGGCGTTCTCTAAACTCCAATCATCTTTATTCAGCTTCCCCATGTGAAGTGGTTGCTCTCTGGGCTCTGGAACGTCTTTAGTAGTCGTTGTGGAGGATTCGGAGACGTTCGTAGAAGAATCGGGTGCGTCGATGTGAAAAACGTCTGATTTGCTCAGAGACTGGATCCGGTTTGTTTCCAGGTGGAATCGGTCTGGATCCACCTTCTGTAAAAATCCGTCTTCGGAAGGTGTTTGGATCCGGTCCGTTTCCAGGTGGAATCGGTTCGGATCCAGTTTCTGTAAAACTCCAATTTCGTCTGATCCTTCGTTCAATGCTTGCATAAGCTCCCGGATATCCTCCCAATTGTTGTATATGCTCTCATTCGACGCAAGGAGAGATATCTCTAAAGGATCGACTTCCCGAAACTGATCGAAGACTTCTTAAGTGAGGATTTCATGCGTATCGACATAGCATGCTGAATCGGTGGTGGATGGCTGCTTCATGTTGTGATCTAAGGTATCTTCGAGTCCTCGTCCATGTCTAAAACAACAAAATCAACGGGAACATAATAATCCCCGACTTTTAATGGGACATCCTCGAGAATACATGCAGGATACTTGACTGATCGATCCGCAAGCTGTAGTGCCATCCTCGTCGGTTTAAGATCTCCAATGTTGAGCTTCTTATAGATGGACAACGGAAGAAAGCTCACACTGGCGCCCAAATCGCACAACGCACGGTCAATCTCAATGTTCCCGATCTTTCAAGGAATCGAGAAACTACCTGGGTCTGATCTCTTCCGTGGTAACTCATGCTGCAGAATCGCAGCACTCACTTCGGTGCTCAAAGCTACTGTCTCTTTCCCGATCACCTTCTTCTTGGTCAGAATATCTTTCAGAAATTTCGCATAAGAAGGTATCTGGAGCATAGCCTCGTAAAAGGGTATCGTGACTTCCAGCTTCTGAAGCATATCAGCAAATCTCGAGAACTGCGTATCCTCTACATGCTTCTTCAACCGAGAAGGGAAAGGAACGGGTGGTACATAAGGAGGAGGAGCTACATAAGGCGGTTCGGCTTCCTCTTCATGCATCTTAGGTGTCTCGTGAGCTATGGCTTTCCCTTTCTCCTCAACAGCGTATCTGGATGTCGTCCCTTCCTCTACATCAGTGGTAGGGATCGTCTCAGGCAAGTTCCTTCCGCTCCTTAGCTCAATGGCGTTGATGTGCTCTCGTGGATTTGGTTCCGGCTTTCCAGGAAACGTGCCTTGTTGTCTAGAAGGTTGTGACGCAAGCTGTGCTATCTGCATATCTACGAGCTTCATGTGTGCGTCCATCCCGTCAAGTCTCCTCTCAAAGGTGTCTTGCCTAGCTCTAATGCTCTGCACCTCGGTTTTCAGCTCAGTAAACGATGTCTTTTGGTCGAGCATTAGCTGGGCAAGCATCGTCTTGATGTCTGCTTCTTCATTCTTTGCCGGTGGAGGAGCTCGGTAACCCTGATTCTGCTGCCTGTAGCCTGGACTCTGTTGCGCATATCCCTGATTCTGTCCCTGAAAGCGTGACTGAGTGAAGCCCGGGGGATTCTGAGGGATTCTAGAAACGCCCTGCTGCTGTGCATTCAATGCTCCGCTCGGGTTTCCGTAGGAGAAACCAGGATGGTTCCTAGGCGCGTTCGGGTTGTAGAGATTAGAAGGATTCTGGTATTGATTCCTTCCTACGTAGTTGACGTCCTCAACCGGTTCTTCCTCTGATGTAGCCTGATCTACCAAGAACATTCCAGGTTGGACTTTCTGCGGGTTAGACGTATTCTTAAGTCCCATGTGCTACTTGATTGCCGATAGATCTGACATGACTGCCTTTAAAGCAGCGGACTCGCCCAAATCTACCCGTCCGGTAGAGCGTCTAATGTTGTCTCATGACATCCCTCTTGCTTTGGCCATCTTGGCAATCTGCATCTCTAGGGTGTCAACGGGAATGTCGTATACACTCCCTCCACAAGCTGCATCCATCCATGCTCTAGTATCGTCTCTCAGTCCGTGGATGAACGTGGAAAGCAACAGTCGCTTATCCATGTCGTAGTGTGGACAAAGGCGTTGATAGCCTTTGAATCTCTCCCATGCGTCGTATAGACTCTCATCACTCTCCCGAGTGAAGCTGTGTATGGCTCTCTGTGCAGCTCAGGTCTTCTCTGGGGAGTAGTATTTCGCCATGAATTGTTCCTCTAGCTCCTCCCATGTCGTAATCGAGTTTGGCTCAAGAGTGTAGAGCCAATCTCTTACCCGGTCCATCAGTGAAAAAGGAAAGGACTGCAAGTATACATCCTCGATGGTCATTCCTCGTGCTTTCCTAACTGATCTGCACAACATCTTGAATTGAGTCAAGTGAGCAATGGGATCCTCCGTAGGCCGCCCTCTGAAACTCGCCTGACTAAACATCGTGATGCACTGTGGCGGTAGCTCGAAACTGTCTATGGGTGGTATGTTGATACATGATAGGAGTTGGGTGTGCTTCGGTGCAATGTAAGAACCCAAAGTCTCCTCTGCAAGTAAGTAGTTTCGCCCTCTGTGACACCCGAATCCCGTATCCCGTGAAGGATATGCCACATGGACAAAACCAATCAAAATATAATAAAACCGAAAGTACGGGAACTTTAAAATCACTTTTACATAACAACACGCAGCGGAATAAACACCACAAGTCTCTTAAAAACACATGTCCAAAATGTAATTAAACACAACCGTCTCCACATGGAACCTTGTTCCACAGTCCAAAACACACGAAAGGAACATAAAACATTCGTACATGAAGTCACTTTCGCCCAAGTCGTCGCCGTCGCAAGTGCGCTACTCGTGCTCCTCGGGATCTGAAAAATTCAACAACGGAGGGCTAAGCATAATGCTTAGTGAATAGCTCGGATTGAGCCCGGAAAGCCCATTCTCATGGAGAACGGTGCCAACTAATCTCTCAATACAAGAATTTCCTTATTTTATCCATTTAATATTTTCTCAATATTCATTTTTAATTCATTATTATTATTCCATGCATTTCTGATACCTGACAGTGCTGACTCAAGTCGTCAACCGGCACCATCAGATACCATTTCCTTTCGGTCTCATCTAGTACTGACTCAATTCGTCTACCGGTACTAGGTTCCACCCTGCTTCGTATTCATTTCGGTTTGCGGTTTAATTCCTTTCCTTTTATACACTTTTACCTTTTTCACGTTTGTTCGACATACTTGTTTTATCCTATTTCGTTTGATTACCATTTAACACCGTATTCCAGTTTAATCCATTTGAATCTATAATCGGGGTCCACACCGGGCGGTCCTGCGCACTCGGACTGTTCGTTCTCTCTTATCGCTCAGACCGGACGGTCTAGATCCTGCTGGAACGGTCGTTCCAGTTCGTTTCTACGTGTTCGTTCTGCCTTGTCCCAGACCGGACGGTCTACACCTGGAGACCGGACGGTCTGGGACCCAGGGCTTCGTCTTCCTCACGAGCTCAATCCAATTTTTTGCCATTTTTCCCAAACTTTTGATCCGATTTCAGTTCCAATCGTTACCCACTCAATATTTAACATTCATAAGTGTTTAACTCTTGCAGAATCACTAGTCTACACCATAAATCATGAAAATATAATCTCACAAACACAATCCAAACCACTCACCTCAGATTCAAGTGTTGTGCGTTTTTGTCCGAGCTCGTGTGCGTTCTACGGGCCGTCTCTGATCGTGAAATTTTCCAGGAACGTTCTAGGGATGTCCCTCTTGGATTTCCCGAGCTTGTTTCGTCTCAAAACCCCCTGAATCTCTCTATTTTTCTCTACCCTCGAAGAACAGATTTCTGGGTTGCAGAATGGTGATCTTCACATGTTGGAGCTGATTAAAAGCTCAGTTTTGACGACAGTTTGGGCCGAAAATGGGGCAGGGGTCCAGTCCAGGTCGTGCACTACGTGATGAGTGGAAGTAGGTGGCGCGTGGGTCACTTTGGTCGCGAAATAATCACGGTCAAAAGTGGAAGAAAGTCAGCGTCGTCGGCATTTTTATCCATCTTCAGACCGTTCGGTCTGGTGTCGGTCCGTTCGGTCTGGCTAGACCAACCGATCGTGCAGACCGTCTGGTCTGCGCCCTGGTCCGTTCGGTCTTGACCGATTTTTCATCTTTTTCTCCGTTTTTTGCTGGATCGGTCGGTCTAGACCATCTTTTCTTCGTTTTTTCGATGTTTTAACCCTACTTGTCCTTTGATTCGATGTTTATGCCAATCATCCTATATTTTGAGGCTTGTTTTATCCTATTTTATTTCCGAAATTAAATTAAATAATTTATTCGGGAATCGGGACATTACACCCTCGGTCTGCTGATCGTAGAGCGGATTCATGTGCTCTTGGTTCATATGGTTTTGATTCTCGTGATGCTCCTCATCATGAACCGCACGCTCTTGTTGATGGTCGTGTGAACTACTCGACCTCGACATAGCTTTTTTTATCTGCTGATTTCGGATGTCCCTCAAAGTACGCTCAATCTCCGGATCGTATACTAGGTCTTCTTTCCGAGTAGAGCTCCTTGTCATGCACTAGAACCCTGCAAACCTCAAAGAAAAAGAAGAACTCGAGACCAAGTGAATCCACAAAAACCAAAGAAAAACAAAAAGAAAAAAGAAAACAAAAACAAAGCAAAGATCTAGAATCAATAAAGACCTAGAAATAGGCTAACCAATCCCCTGCAACGGCGCCAAAAACTTGATACGTGTGTACCGAGTCTAAAATCTATAACCCGATTCACAACTCACTGCAAGGATATGGATCGTTGTAACACGGGGTCGAACACGAGGACTAGTTGCTAAATCCAAATCTAAATCGAAAATCGATCAAAACAAGCAAGCAAATGATGATGGAAGTATATGGAATCTATAGGAAACGAAATAAGAAAGCAATGAAAACGAGTAACCTATCAAACAAGGATGACTACGGGTATCGGGATCGTATTCGCGTGTATGGGTATTTACTAAGCATGCGAGAATAACGACATCGTACTTGTATTTGGGAATCATCAAGCAACAAGAATAGAGAATTCACCTCTCGGTCTACTAACTCACTACCTAGAATAACTCGTCAATCTCTCGATCTATTCAAGTTAACCCTAGATGCATGAAGAACGCTATCATCAATCCTAAATCGATTAAACCATATCTCTATGTGAACAATACGGTCCATTCATCAATCTCGATCCGAAACTAAACCCATATCTCTATGTGATTCAGAATCTCAGAATATTGGCCAAGTGATTAGCAAACACCAATAGAAAAGAAAGCATAGATCGATAAACCGAAACAAGCATAACATCGAAATTCAAGTTAGGGTTCAAACATACCCAAAACACAAACGAATCCCTAACCCATAGTCGTGGATCTACTCACGGTTCATAGAAAACAACAAAAAGCTCATAAAGAAAGAGATAAAAGAGAGGAAAGAAAATCTCATGCAGATGTGTAGTCTCCACGATCGAATCTTCCTTCTTCTTCCCGAAATCCCGTGAACTTCTATTCTTCTCTCACCAAAAGCTCTCCAAAAACCTTTTTTATAACCCTAGGGCGGCTCCCAAGAGTCCTATTCCCATTAGGATGCTGAAAATCACGAAACAAGGTTTTTGACTGGATCCGAGCCGTTTCCAGGTGGATCCAGACCGGATCCAGATTCCTCTCAGTTGTCTTGATTCGGACCGGATTCAGTTGGATCCGGCCCTGCACTGGCAGTTTTCTGGTCTTCACGAATTCGCTCATAACTTTCTGCTCCGATGTCGGATTTACGCGATTTTGTGTCTACGAAGCTCTTGAAGTGCTCTTTCCAATGGTACAAGTCTTGCATGATTTGGACCTCTGTAGAGAAAGTTATTGATGTCGCAACATGAGTACCTCATCCGGACTTCTCCGTTAACGCTCCAAATAACTCCTTTTCGAGTCCAATCATCTTCGAAACCTGTAATCTGCAAAACTAAAGCACAACCGGGTTTTGTGTCCTAGCACGCCTAGAATGTCTATGAATGCATGTGATTATCCCGTAAAACCTAGACAAACTCTTATCAAAATATAGAGAAAAATAGGAGTTATCACTCATCTACCTCCTCTAGAGTTATTTCAATCTCTTGGAATAGCGGTGGTGCATCCGACGGATCCAGAAGATGATAAGGTGGTGGCGGCGGCGGTGGCGGTGCTCTAGAAGAACCCGCCAACAATCCACCGGAAAATTGATAACGCCTACGAAACTGAAAAAACAATAGTTAGTAATGTTTAAAACATAAACAAATATTAATTTAAAGGGTAAAACCCCTAAAAAAACCTCCAACTTGCAAAAATATATACAAATAAACTTTTAACTTGGAAAACTGTCATTCAATCCCCGAACTTGTAACTTGTCACTGAAATTGTGGATTTCTGATCGCCTGAAATTGTGGTCAAATCGGTCAAAGGTTTAAGAGCAATAATTTGCAAGTTCGAGGTTTTATTCAGTGACAATTTACAAGTTCGGGGATGAAATGACAGTTTTTCAAGTTGAAGGTTTATTTGTATATATTTTTGCAAGTTGGAGGTTTTTTAGGGTTTTTACCCTAATTTAAAACAAAACCAGTATATTACCATCTTCTTGTGATTTTTTTCTGAATTTTTTTTTCTGATTTTTGTTTCTATTTTTTTTTTGCTCTGATTTTTTTTTTACTCTTCGCTGAATGAGTAGGAAGAATAGGGCGCTCGGTTTATATAATTGAAAATTCCAACGGATTTCCAACGGGCATCCGTTGGAATTCTGTGCGCGCATTTAATTTCCTCTTACATTTTCCAACAGATGCCCGTTAGAATCTACATTTCCAACGGGCATCTATTGGAAAATGCCTGGATTGTCTCGATAGACGCTAGGTGTGTCGAACGGATTTAATGTTTCAGTAATTCCAACGGATGCCCGTTGGAAATTTGGATTCTAACGGGTATCCGTTGGAAAATGCCAGGATTGACGCCAGGTGTGTGAAATGGATTTAATGTTTCAGTCATTCCAACGGAAGCTCGTTGGAAAACTGGCGAACATTCGATCTCTGCGACGTGGGAAGAAGCATCAGACGATCCGTGTTTGTAAATTCCAACGGATATCCGTTGGAATTTAACAATTTTTTTTAAAAAAATA
Organism: Tarenaya hassleriana; assembly: GCF_000463585.1. Classification (NCBI taxonomy): domain Eukaryota; kingdom Viridiplantae; phylum Streptophyta; class Magnoliopsida; order Brassicales; family Cleomaceae; genus Tarenaya; species Tarenaya hassleriana. Next base: position 101,198 of record NW_010966342.1, read on the forward strand.
AAATGCCTCAAAATACAAATAAAATTCTTCAAAATACAAATAAATATGAAAACGATAAAAGGAAACAAGTCTACATAGAATCTTCATCACTTCCATCATCCGAAGTTGTATCATGGTTTGAAACGAATTCGTCGATATCGTCTTGTACGTTTGACAAATCATCAAGTAACTCGTCGTCTATGTCAGGAAGTGCAAGTGTATCGTCGTAATCATCTAGTTGGATAGGAAGAACCGAATCTTCGAGTTGCTCTTGCATTGGTTCATCGAGATCTAGTGTTGTCGACGAATCCACGATTAATCTTCGTGGGTTAATCTTCAAAACAACCGACCATTGATCTTTCCGTCGTCGTTTCAACGATGTCGCAGAATGTTTCGGATATGGAATGAAGCATACTTGGTATGCCTGATCCGAAAGTATAAAAGGATCATACTTTGCATATAAACGTCTCAGATTTATGTCAACACCTCCCCATCGATTTTTCTGTGAGCCACGTCCCGACGTTATATCAAACCAATCACATCTAAATATGATTGTTTTCAACTCGACTAATCCTGGATACTAGATTTGGAAAATCTGACGAAGAACTCCAAAGAAATCAGGATCTTCAGATGACCCGCTTTTTATACAAACTCCATAGTTGAACGTGAATTTATGTTTTCCATGATCATAAGTGTGAAACGTGTATCCTCGGATGAACATTATCGGCTAGCAAATGATTTTTCTTTCTGGTCCATGTGATAAATCTCTGATCCATGCCGGAATTCTATCACTGCATGACCGGATCTGCGCATAAAATCGATATGTATATATATTAAATTAATTATTTGCATATATATATTATATGATGAACAATAAAAACTGTTGGGTTCCCTTCGGGTTCCTAGCATGCGATCTCATCTATCTAGGGTTTGGATTCTAGGTTTCACGCAGCGGAAGGAAAGATCTAAACCTAGTCAAACGTCACACAAAACCAATTGTGCAATAACCCGAACAATCGTGTATATCGTCGTGGGATTCGAATACTTACCTCGTTCTTTCAAGATCTGGAAGTATCAATCGATCCAGGGCCTGTTTTAATCACCAAGAGTTGAAAGCACAACTCCTCTACACGTATCCACACCGGCGGGATGAATTCCAACACTTTGGAACGTATCTGCTAGGATTTGTGAAGAGAAAACGATGTCCTTGACTTGGAATCGATATTCCAATCTCTAGAACTCAAGAGAAAGCTTCTCCAAAGCTCTAGGAAGTGTCTAGGACGTCTGAGGTTCGTTATTAGGGTTTATGGCGGCTCCCCATATTAATTAGAATTTCCCAAAACCCTTAAAACGCGAAAACCGAAAACTGTTACGTAACGGACGGTCCGTAATCCAACGTAGAATGGACGATCTGTAATCCAACATAGAACGGACGGTCTGTACCGTCTGGAACCCTTCTAGCTCGTTCCGTGGTTCCTTTATCGCGTCGTTCTCTTCACGTGTGATCCATCCCTAATGGTGTGTGACCCTGTAGGCCCATTCGAAGTGGCAGTGGCTTCGGAAACCCTTTCCCGAACCATAAGTCAGGTTAGCCTCTAGCAAGACGCCATGACCACCCACCTAGAATAGAGTTAGAGGTGATCTAACAAAGCCAGCAATAGTTCGAGTTCTGATCCTTTGTCTCACGATGTCGTATGTTGAACAAGGGCATGGTATGAGCCACCCTTCAAGTTCAACCGCTTACTCGTCTAGGCAAACCGACTGATAAAGTAGATGTACACTCATCTATATATAGCGTGGCCACGCATTTTCACAGTCCGATTTCCACGAGGGGCCCAGCGACATCTCGCCTGCGTAGGAGGTGACAAGTCCCATATTGCATGTCTACTATCTGCATATGATTCGTGAACGTATCTGAGCAACGCCGTTATGATCCTCCGGTTAAAGACGACGTTTGACGCAGTCAAGACACGTCACTCCTCATATCAGATACTCTAGACATCTCAGGTCTGAGAATCCAAGAACGAACCGCTGTATGAGATTCAAGTCATGCCTCATGTCCATGTGGCAATCTCATGCGGGTCATCCAGTAACTCGTTCCAAACGAGTACCCATGATTGTGATTTGCATCCAATGCATATGATCATAATCATCTATCACACATCATGCTGGTCTTAATTCATCACTGTTCCCACAATGATAACTGACCAGGGAATTTAGAATCATCTGCAATGATTCAAGGATATTTACCGTAATATAACAAACATGCTAATCACATAACGGAAAAAGTAATGCATTCATAAACCAATGAATCAATACACAGTCAAAATGTCATATCACGGATCATCCTAAAGCATCACAACCAACAATCTCCATCATATAACGGAAAAAGTAATACATTCATAAACCAATGAATCAATACATAGTCAAAATATCATATCACGGATCATCTAGAGCATTACAACCAACAATCTCCCACTATGCTCTATGATCTATCCTACAAGATCTAATCCCCATACCCACAACATGACCATCATGCTTTGACGAAGGGAGAGGCTTCGTCAGCGGGTCGGCAATATTATCATCTGTCGACACTCTACTTATTTTCACGTCTCCTCTGTCGATGATTTTCCTAATCAAGTGAAATCGCCTGAGTATGTGTTTGGATCTCTGGTGTGATCGGGGTTCCTTTGCTTGTGCGATCGCACCATTGTTGTCACAGTACAACTCAATGGGATCTGCAACGCTAGGAATGACCCCCAGGTCTCCCACGAATTTCCTGATCCAAACAGCTTCCTTAGCTGCATCCGATGCTGCTATGTACTCGGCTTCTGTAGTCGAATCTGCAACGGTTGGCTGTTTGGAACTCTTCCAACTAATAGCCCCACCGTTCAGGCAGAAAACGTAACCTGACTGCGATCTGAAGTCATCTCTGTCGGTTTGGAAACTAGCATCGGTATAACCCTTTATAGCGAGCTCGTCTTCCAATCCGCCATACACCAAGAACAAATCCTTAGTCATTCTCAAGTACTTAAGGATGTTCTTGACCGCAATCCAGTGAGCTTCACCTGGTGTAGACTGATATCTACTAGTCATACTCAATGCATATGATACATCCGGACGAGTACATAACATGGCGTACATGATGGATCCAATTGCCGAGGCATATGGAATCCTACTCATGCGCTCTTGCTCATCCCGTGTCTTTGGACACTGAGTCTTGCTAAGAGCCACGTCATGTCCCATTGTCAAGGCACCCCTCTTGGAGTCTTGCATCTTGAACCGATTCAAGACCTTGTCAATGTATGTATGTCCCATTGTCAAGGCACCCCTCTTGGAGTCTTGCATCTTGAACCGATTCAAGACCTTGTCAATGTATGTACTCTGACTTAGACCAAGAAGCCTTCTCGATCTATCTCTATAGATC
>NW_010966342.1:105494-111585 GCF_000463585.1 Tarenaya hassleriana
AGCAGAATCCGTATGGATTTAAGCATCACAACTGGTGAAAAGGTTTCATCATAGTCTATACCATGAATCTGCCGAAACCCTTTCGCTACGAGTCGTGCCTTATAGGTATGCACGATGCCATCCATGTCGGTTTTCTTCTTGAAAACTCACTTGCATCCAATGGTTTTAATACCATCAAATGAATCGACCAAAGTCCACACTTTGTTCTCGTACATGGATTGCATCTCAGACTCCATGGCCTGGTGCCATTTCTCGGAATCTGAACTCGCCACAGCCTCTGAATACGACGTAGGCTCGTCATGTTCTAACAACATGAGTTCGTCGTTTCCTGTCACAAGAAAACCATATCTTGTGGGCTCTTGGCGAATTCTACCAGATCTCTGAGGTTCACCAGGAGGTGCTGTCTCAACAACTTGTGATACAGGTTGAACTGTTTCGACCTGTTCACTCGGTTCTTCGACTATTTGTGGTTCTCGAACTTCTTCGAGATCTATTCTACTCCCACTGACTCTCTTGGAGACGAACTCTCTCTCTAAGAAAGATCCATTCCGAGCAACAAACACTTTGTTCTCAGATGGGTTATAAAACCAGTACCCTTTAGTTTCCTTACGGTAACCCACAAATATGCATTTATCAGACTTGACGGATAGCTTATCAGAAGCCAGATGTTTCACATAAACGTCACCTCCCCAAATCTTCAGGAATGCTAACTTGGGACGCTTCCCAGTCCATATCTCATATGGAGTCTTCTGAACCGACTTTGTTGGACAGTTGTTCAGTATAAGCGATGCTGTTTCCAAAGCATATCCCCAGAAGGACTTAGGAATATCGACCTGACTCATCATAGACCGTACCATATCTAATAGGGTCCGGTTCCTCCTCTCAGATACGCCATTCCACTGTGGCGTTCCAGGTGGAGTCAGCTGTGAGACAATCCCACAATCTGCCAGATAGTCAGTGAACTCTTGGCTCATATACTCGCCACCTCAATCAGATCGAAGCAACTTGATCGTCTTGCCAAGTTGGTTCTGCACCTCGTTTCTGAAAGTCTTGAACAATTCAAGCATTTCAGACTTATGTCTCATCAAGTAGACATAACCGTACCTACTGAAATCATCAGTAAACGTAACAAAATACAGATAACCTCCTCTAGCGGACAAGCTCATAGGACCGCACACATCACTATGTATGAGTTCTAGCAACTCCGTAGCCCGTTCTCCTTTTCTAGTAAAAGGAGATTTTGTCATCTTGCCCATCAAACAAGAATCGCATGACTCAATTGATTCATAATCAAAAGAATCAAGAAGTCCATCAGAATGAAGCTTCGCTATGCGTTTCTCGTTGATGTGACCAAGTCGACAATGCCAGAGATAGGTCGGATTTAAGTCGTTCGGCTTAAACCGCTTGGTACTAACATTATAGATCGACCTGTATCCAGATAGTTCATCTTCCAAAATATAAAGGCCATTAAACTGGTAACCTTTACCATAGAATAAATCGCCTCTATAAATGGACAGACATTTGTTCTCAATAACAAATCTGAAACCATCTGAGTCTAAGCATGAAATCGATACGATGTTCCTACTGATGGCAGGTACAAAATAACAATCATGCAGCTCCAATACTAGGCCAGAAGGTAAAGTCAGATCATAAGTCCCGACGGTTAATGCAGCAACTTTTGCTCCATTCCCGACACGGAGATCTACTTCTCCCTTTGCCAATTGTCTACTTCCTCGCAGTCCCTGCACATTTGCACAAATGTGCGAGGCACATCCGGTATCTAATACCCATGAAGAAGAAGTACACAAGTTGGCCTCTATAATGAAGATACCGGAAATTGAAGCTTCTGCAAGCTTCTTCTTCCTCTGATCTTCCAGATAGAGTCTGCAATTTCTATACCAATGCCCGATGGCATGACAGAAATAACACTCTTCCTTCTTGGGTTTGGACTTAGGCTTAGTGACAACACTTGTCAATTTCCTTTTGCCCTTACCTTTGGAACGCTTCCTCTTGCTGGAACTCTTTCCAACAATCACCATATCATTCTTCCCTTGGCTCCCAGCTTTCTCTTGGAATGACATATTCAACTGATCATCCATCAATGAATTGTCCATGTCATCTAATTGCTCACGCAATTCCGAAGACATCTTTCCAAGCATCAAGCTGGACACGTCCAGATCATCATCCTCATGCTTCCAATAAGCATCAATGATCGATCCAGAAGCCTTGGTCAGAGGCTTATCCTTCATAAGGATAGATCGCATGGTGAGATTAACCAGATTCCTGCAACAGATATACACTACAGAAAAAGACAAACAAACAGACAGAAAATATGCAAGTCACTTAGTACACTTACTAACACAGATAATAGATGCAATATGACAGGCTCCCACTAAGAAAAACACCCTCAATGGGTTTCCAAGTGAGCTAGGATCTATATTTCACATGCTTTTGAGTCACTAGGGCATGACGCTCAAAACCATGCTATTTAGGTAGACAACGCTTTGTCAATCACATCCTATGTGATTCCTAGATGAGTATGGGATAGGGATACGCTATCACTGCATGTTCCTCATCCCATCCTTACCATCAGGTCCAAGTCCGACTTGATAACCCAATGCAAGCTCAACCATATTTGAGCTATGAAAATCACGATTTCTCCATACTGCCTCACCAAGATAATCAGGCACGCTCAGCTAGGGCATGACCCGTAACCATAACGATCGAGGCCTTGACAGTTGCTCTACTAATGCGCGGTAATAGCTTGAGATTTTTAAAATTGAGGCTTCATTTGTCTTAAACACCAGGATACCTTGACTGAATTCAAGTCATTCCAGTCAAGTTGTTCTGATAAACTCTGATCAACTCAGATGAACTACTCTTAGTTCGTTTGAGTCGTCTATATACAGAATCTCTTGGCCAAACAACATTTGTTTGCTTTAGATTCGATACCAGAACCCTCTCAATATCCTAATTCAGATATTTGATTCGAGACAACAATTGCACAATCAAAACTCTGAATTCTGTATTGTCATCAAGCTTGGTCTTATGTGAGGCTTTGATTCCAATTCTGATAATTGATCCAACACAACAATTGTTCGATAAAAAATCTGAATTCTGTAGAATCCCGGATTGTCCGAGGTCCAGAGCGATCGTCGGTTTAATTTTGGAAAAATCCAAAAACCGGAACGGACAGTCCAGAAAAAGACGTGGATCGTCCTTTCCAGCAAGCCAGAATGGACGGTCTGCCTCTAATGGTCTGTCCGTTCCCAATCGTCATGGAACAGACGGTCTGCCATCCATGGTCCGTCCGTTCCAGAAGGTCTGGAACGGATGGCCGAATGCAGACCGACCCCGAAGACCGATCGTTCCAACAGACCCAGACCGTTCGGTCCGAAGACCAGACCGGTCGGTCTGTCGAACGTGATCCGACTTTCTTTTGTGATCATAGGTCTAGACCGGTTGGTCCAACCCTTGGACCGGTCGGTCTGACCTAATTTGACCTAAAGCAACAACCGTCGTCACGCATAGACCGATCGGTCTTCACTCTAGACCGTTCGGTCCACGCGACGGACAGACTTCGGATCTCGGTTTCGGTTCCCGTAAACTAGGGTTTTCATCCCCGTTTCGACGCACCATCAAGTCTCCCAAGAACCATAGCTCATCCATGCATCATTCAACAATCAAAATCATCAAACAAGCATAGATCTCATGTTTACATGCATTCTAACCATTAAAACCATTAAAAACATGCATAGATCTATAGTCTACATGCATTCTTACAATTAAAATCATGCAAACCTGCAAAGATCTAATGTTCACATGCATCTTAACAATTAAAATCATGCAAAGAAGCAACAGGCACGGCGATATACAGAGAACCAGGCTCTGATACCACTGTTGGGTTCCCTTCGGGTTTCTAGCATGCGATCTCATCGATCCAGGGTTTGGATTCTAGGTTTCACGCAGCGGAAGGAAAGATCTAAACCTAGCCAAACGTCACACAAAACCAATTGTGCAATAACCCGTACAATCGTGTATATCGTCATGGGATTCGAATACTTACCTCGTTCTTTCAAGATCTGGAAGTATCAATCGATCCAGGGCCTGTTTTAATCACCAAGAGTTGAAAGCACAACTCCTCTACACGTATCCACACTGGTGGGATGAATTCCAACACTTTGGAACGTATCTGCTAGGATTTGTGAAGAGAAAACGATGTCCTTGACTTGGAATCGATATTCCAATCTCTAGAACTCAAGAGAAAGCTTCTCCAAAGCTCTAGGAAGTGTCTAGGACGTCTGAGGTTAGTTATTAGGGTTTATGGCGGGGCCCCCTATTAATTAGAATTGCCCAAAACCCTTAAAACGCGAAAACCGAAAACTGCCCGTAAGTTATTAGGGTTTATGGCGGCTCCCCATATTAATTAGAATTGCGCAAAACCCTTAAAACGCGAAAACCGGAAACTGTTACGTATGGAACGGACGGTCTGACTTTCTACGCGGAACGGACGGTCCGTAATCCAACGTAGAACGGACGGTCTGTACGCCTGGACCGTCCGTTCCAGGTCTGGAATGGACGGTCTGGCACTTGCGGAACGGTTCATCCGTTCCTCAGCGGAACGAACGAACCAACATGGCTAGATCTTACCACGAAACCTAAGAAGACTATCTCATCGGTGCAAAACGAACATTTCTTTAGGTTCGCATAAAGGCTCTCCTTCCGAAGGGTGCACAATACTTGCTCTAGGTGGGTAGCATGTTCTTCTTCACTTCGGCTAAAGACAAGTATGTCATCAAAGTATACCACCACGAATTTTCCGATGAAGGCTCGCAATACATGGTTCATAAGCCTCATAAAAGTGCTTGGGGCATTAGTTAGCCCAAATGGCATCACAAGCCACTCATACAAGCCTTGCTTAGTCTTGAAGGCAGTTTTCCACTCATCGCCTTCCCTCATCCTTACTTGATGATAGCCACTCTTAAGGTCGATCTTGGAAAAGATCGTGGCTCCACTAAGCTTATCAAGCATGTCATCCAACCGAGGTATGGGATGCCTATATTTGACCGTGATGTTATTAATGGCTCGGCAATCCACACACATACGCCAAGTCCCGTCTTTCTTTGGCACTAATAGCACCGGGACTGCGCAAGGACTAAGGCTCTCTCGAATGTAACCCTTGCTCATAAGCTCTTGAATTTGCTTTCCGAGCTCTTTTGTTTCCTCGGGGTTCATTCGGTAAGCGGGTCTGTTGGGTAGGGGTGCTCCAGGAACAAGATCTATCTGATGCTCTATGCCTCGAATGGGCGGTAATCCAGACGGGATCTCTTCGGGAAATACATCACTAAACTGTTCGAGAAGCTGAGTGATAACTGGGCTAGAGTGAGGTGCCACTGCGCTAATACTCATAAGGTCCTTGAAGACCATGAGTAGCACCATTCGATCTTGTCTAATAGCTTTACCAACTTGACTAGCCTTGAGATAGAAGTTTCCTTTCTTCGGCTCAGATTCTTTGGCTAGCTTAAGTTGCATCTCATGCACTTGAGATGGGCTAAGAGGTGCTAGCACAACTTTCTTTTTGTTGTGGACGAACGAGTATTGGTTGGCTCGACCATCATGTGTTACCTCTCGATCAAATTGCCAAGGGCGTCCTAGCAGCATATGTCCAGCTTGCATAGGAACAATGTCGCACAAGACCTCATCTTGATAACGCCCAATACTAAAAGGAATCTTAACTCGTTCGGAAACCTTGATCTCCCCTTGATTGTTAAGCCATTGCAGCTTATAGGGATGTGGGTGTTTCTCGGGTTGCAGTCCGAGCTTTTTAACCATATAAGCACTTGCAACATTGGTACACGACCCACTGTCAATGATCAGCCCACAGATCTTTCCTTGGACAGTGCAACGGGTATGAAAAATTGTCTCTCTTTGGGCCGTTTCTTCCGGGTTTACCATGGTGCAAAGAACTCGTCTTGTCACTAAGAGTTCTCCACTATCGGGGTACTCAACCTCTTCCTCGAGATCCCCCGTTTCTTCCTCATCCATGGACTCGTATTCCCCATTGTCCATTAGTATCATAACTCTAGAGTTC
>NW_010966343.1:0-867 GCF_000463585.1 Tarenaya hassleriana
GACTCGGGGTGTCTGACTCGGGGTAGCTGACTCGGGGTAGCTGACTCGGGGTGTCTGACTCGGGGTAGATGACTCGGGGTAGCTGACTCGGAGTGTCTGACTCCAGCCGAATCAAGAAGAAAGCTCTTGATGTATTTCATCCCTTTAGCTCCAGATTGCTCCCGTTTTGCTCCAAATCGCATCCGAGACCTGTAATCCTATGAAAACACAACCAAACCGAGTTTCGTGGCCTAACATGCCTATAATGCCTATAAATGCATATAATCCTCGTCTAAATCCTATAAAAACGTCCAGGAAATATAGAGAGAATTAGGAGTTATCAAATCCCCCCAGACTTAAACCTTTGCTCATCCTCGAGTAAAGAACGAAGGAATAAAATCTGCAAAACAGGGATGACGAACATCAAATAGCATCCTCATGAAACTCAAAAGCGAAACATCCATCTAATGCTAGCTTCCTGTGAATCGTACCCAAACCGGTCTACTATGATCTTCCTACCAAAGACTAATCTACCTTGCTAGAACTCATACATAGTGATGTATGCGGTCCTATGAGCTCACCCGTTAGAGGAGGTTATCTGTACTTTGTTACGTTTACTGATGATTTCAGTAGGTACGGTTATGTCTACTTGATGAGACATAAGTCTGAAACGCTTGAATTGTTCAAGACTTTCAGAAACGAGGTGCAGAACCAACTTGGCAAGACGATCAAGTTGCTTCGATCTGATCGAGGTGGCGAGTATATGAGCCAAGAGTTCACTGACTATCTGGCAGATTGTGGGATTGTCTCACAGTTGACTCCACCTAGAACGCCACAATGGAATGGCGTGTCCGAGAGGAGGAACCGAACCTTATTAGATATGGTACG
>NW_010966344.1:0-867 GCF_000463585.1 Tarenaya hassleriana
GTGTTTGGATCGTTGATGAGATCTGGGTTCTTTCGCTTGTGTGATCGCTCCATTGTTGTCATAATACAGAGCAATGGGGCTATCAACACTAGGAATGACACCTAGGTCGCCAACAAACTTCCTGATCCAAACAGCTTCCTTTGCTGCGTCCGACGCTGCAATATACTCAGCTTCTATAGTAGAATCTGCAACGGTCGCCTGCTTGGAACTCTTCCAGCTAACAGCGCCTCCGTTCAAGCAGAAAACATAGCCAGATTGCGATCTGTAGTCATCCGGGTCTGACTAGAAACTAGCATCGGTGTAACCTCTTACAGCGAGCTCGTCTTCCGACCCACCGTATACCAAGAACACATCCTTAGTCCTTCTCAAGTACTTCAGGATGTTCTTGACGGCGATCCAGTGTGACTCACCTGGATCTGACTGGTATCTACTCGTAATGCTCAATGCATAGGATACATCCGGTCGAGTACAAAGCATGACATACATGATGGATCCAATTGCCGAAGCATATGGAATCCGATCCATGCGTTCTCGCTCATCAGGTGTCGTAGGACACTGACTCTTGCAGAGAACTGTGCCACTGCTCATCGTTAAGGTTCCTTTCTTGGAATCTTGCATCTTGAACCGTTTCAAGACCTTATCGATATAAGTACTCTGACACAATCCTAGAAGTCGCCTCGATCTATCTCTATAGATCTTTATTCCTAGAATATAGGCCGCTTCTCCTAGGTTGATGTAAGCTCTGAACTCGTGGATATAGGCTGGCCCGAACAACGCAATCACCGGCACAAGTATTGGCACTCGAGCTCACGTGTTTCGGCTAAGGATGTTGGATGGAGGGGGATGGGAATGTTAGCTCAATCACCG
>NW_010966345.1:0-866 GCF_000463585.1 Tarenaya hassleriana
AGTGTTTGGACGCACTCTAAACGTGTTTTGGTGCACTCCAAACATGTTTAGACGAACTCTATGTTGATGGACAAACTCAAGACACAAATCCGGACAAACCAACCTGTACTTCCGAAGATAAGCACAAGAACGAGTTGCCTTATTCAGACTTGTTGCTGGACACTTGAAGAACTCAACCAAATAAGGAAATGGCGTGCAAGAGGAAGATTAGAAGAAATCAAGGAATTCTGCAATATACTCATCACTCAATCATGGACATAGACATATATTACTTACCATACTTAGAATAGATTATATCTCTTTCCTTAGAAGTCTGATTACATAGCCGTTGTGTATCTCACTTGCCTTTCTAATTTTCGTGTGTAATGTCTATAAATCTGTACAAAGTTATTCAGAAATAAACAAGGAGAATTCAAGTGATTTTGAGTGTTCATACAATCACCTCTCCATTCTTGTTCGTTACTATCTATATCATTCAGACTAAATTCTACACCTAGCACGTTTATGAGGCTGATGAATCACGTTCTTAGACATTTTCTAGGACGTTTTGTGGTTGTGTATTTTGATGATATCCTGATATATAGCAAGAACCTTGTTGAACATGTTGAACACATTAAATCTGTCTTGGATGTTCTGCGAAAGGAGCAATTGTTTGCTAACCTCAAGAAATGCACGTTTTGCACTAACAAATTGGTGTTTTTAGGGTTTGTGGTTAGTGACGCTGCAGAAGGAGAGCCGCTCGAGACACAACCTCGTCCCCAATCCGAAACAGATTCGGAAAAAGTGGTATCAAGACGATCAAACTGCCCTTGTTCTGTTGCAGCAATCACTTGACAAAAGTGTTCTCCAATCATTCATTGCTTTAG
>NW_010966346.1:0-372 GCF_000463585.1 Tarenaya hassleriana
CGACATATGATATCGTGATACAAAAGGATCATCAAACGGAATCATCATTGGCATTCGTAAGATCACGAACAAACTCTATTCGAGATAGTAGTTGATAACTCCTAATTCTCTCTATATTTTCAGGGCGTTTCTATAGGATTTTATATGAGGATCATATTCATTTATAGGCATTATAGACGCGTTAGGCTACGAAACTCGGTTTGGTTGTGTTTTTATTGGATTACAGATCTTGGATGAGAATTGGACCAAGATGGAAGCAATCTGGAGCTAAAAGGATTGAAATACATCAAGAACTTCCTACCTTGACTCGGCCAAAGTCAACAACAGAAATTGGGCCGAGTCAACATGCTGAAAAGGGCCCAATTCAAGCCT
>NW_010966347.1:0-456 GCF_000463585.1 Tarenaya hassleriana
TGTAAAACTCCAATTTCGTCCGATCCTTCGTTCAATGCTCGCGTAAGCTCTCGGATATCCTTCCTGCATCAACACGCAACCGAGTCCGTGTTTGGATGCATCAGTGTATACCTCATAGAGCATACCCGGTCGTGGCAGTGCCAGGATCAGAGCTGATGTCAACCTCTGCTTCAACTCTTTGAAGCTCTCCTCGCACTCAGTCGTCCAGTCAAACCTGACGTTCTTCCCCGTCAGCTTCGTCAAAGGCCGAGCTATCTTGGCGAACCCCTCAACGAATCGCCGATAATAGCCAGCTAGTCCCAGAAAACTCCTGACTTCCGTCGCAGAAGTCGGAGACTGCCACTCCATGACGGCCTCGATCTTGGCTGGATCGACCTGAATACCCTGGGCTGATACCACATGTCCCACGAACCCAAGCTCCTATAGCCAAAAGCTGCACTTGCTGAACTTAGCGTA
>NW_010966348.1:0-866 GCF_000463585.1 Tarenaya hassleriana
GGCATTGTTGTTGATTCGTTCGAGAACTTTGAATGGTCCATCTCCCATCGGCATAAGCTTGTTCTTCCTCTGATTTGGAAACCTTTCCTTGCGCATATGAATCCACACCATGTCTCCTGGCTCGAACGTAACTTCCTTGCGCCCTTTGTTTGCTTGCTTAGCGTATTGCTCCATGCGTCGCTCAATATTCTTGCGGGCTGCTTCATGAATCTGTTTTACAAACTCAGCCTTGTTCTTTCCGTCAAGGTTAGTCATTTCGCTCATCGGCAATGGCGAAAGATCCAATGGTGTTAGTGGATTAAAACCGTAAACGATTTCAAAAGGCGAGTAACGCGTAGCACTATGCACAGATCGATTATATGCAAACTCAACATGCGGTAGACAGTCTTCCCACGTTTTAAGGTTCTTTTTAATTAAAGCATGCAACAACGTAGAAAGAGTCCTATTCACCACTTCTGTTTGTCCATCGGTTTGTGGATGACAGGTCGTCGAAAAGAGTAGCTTAGTCCCTAATCTTCCCCATAGAGTCTTCCAAAAGTAACATAGGAACTTAGTATCTCTATCCGAAACAATCGTCCTGGGCATGCCATGCAACTGAACAACTTCTCGAAAGAACAAATCAGCAATATGGGATGCATCATCGGTTTTATGACAAGGTATGAAATGTGCCATTTTCGAAAACCTATCAACCACAACAAACACATAATCCTTCCCAGTCCTAGTTCTAGGTAGCCCAACAATAAAATCCATTGAAATATCAATCCATGGTGCACGGGGAATCGGTAAAGGCGTATACATACCATTAGGTTGTACCTTGGATTTCGCCTTCTTGCACTTCATGCATCTTCCACACACCCGTTCAACAT
>NW_010966349.1:0-544 GCF_000463585.1 Tarenaya hassleriana
CAACCAGCGGACTCCGAGCCGAACGTCCTGACCAGACCCGAAGAACGGTTGGTCCGGAGCTAACCTACCCAGGTCCGCCGGACCAGACCGCCTTCTCTCCCCATTCCGCCAGTCTCTCGCCCAGTCAGCCGCGGGAACCCACTGAACACCTGGTCCGGAGCTGACCTACGTAGGTCCGCCGGACCAGGACGCCTGTGCCCTTCGTCAGTCCGCCGCTCGCCTACCCAGTCAGCCCGGAGTGTACCTCTTGAATTGCTGGTCCAGAGCTGACCTATTTTGATCAGCCGGACCAAGACCACTTTGCGCCGCGTTCTGCTTCTTCATTTACTCCCGGTCCGCCGGACCAACACCTTGGTCCGGCGGACCGCGTGACCTGGAACTGAATTAAGTCCGATTTTTCGGACTTTTGAGAGAGAGCTCGATTTGGGAAAGCAAAGGAGGCGATTTTCTCTCCTCCAGAAGACCTAGGGCCGAAATCTTGAAGGAGAAAGAAGGAGTTTGCTTTGGCTTGAAGATTGAAGATTCTATTGAGCATCTCTTTCCC
>NW_010966350.1:0-866 GCF_000463585.1 Tarenaya hassleriana
GAAGAACGTGAAGAAAAGAAACTGCTTTTGATTTGAATTTTCCCAGAGAGAGCGATTGTAAGTGGTACAGGGACAACTGAGATTGCTGGGTAGGATTTATACACGAGCAGGTCGGAATTTCTTCGAATCATTTCATTGTATTATCATCTGTTTCTGTCCGTTAGATTCATTCCCCAATCAACGGTTAGGACCTCCCTTCACAACAGCTACGTGATATACGAACTAACCAATGATCAATCCCAGCTGCCGCGAGCTAATGCTGACGTGGAAATAATGGACGACGCCGTTTTAGGGGGACGGTAGAATGGAGCTGGATCTTGTACTTGGGAAATTGTTGGGCCAAATTTATTAATGTTGAAATAAAAAAAGATGATGGGCTTGTTGATGATTATAATAAGCCCAAGTGAATATTCTTGTCTTTACAATAAGGTCTGATATTTGAGTATGCCCCGTGCGAGAAGTATATGATTTGACCGGAAAAAGTCATGCAAATGCGCATTTTGAAGAATATTTTATATTTGGTGTGGAGACGGGAGAGGTTGGGATACGGCCGAGAACAAGTATATATTCTTGTCGTAATCTAATGACACTGAATACAACATTATTAGATAAATGCATATTATATACATACAAAAATCCGAATGACGCCTAATTCAGATCTTTCACTAAAGAATGGCGAAACTCAAAAGGCTATTGGGAAAATTCAAAGACAGGGCTTCAGAAGGAAAAGCCGTCGCCGTTCATGTCTTCCGACCGAACACAAAGTCTCTTCACTTAGCCCTTTTGAAATCCACCAATCACAACTACGAGAACCCGCCGGACGATGACTACGTCGCCGCCGTCGTGTCCTATTCCGGCAGCCGGCG
>NW_010966351.1:0-865 GCF_000463585.1 Tarenaya hassleriana
TACCTGAGGAATGCAGAGGCTAGCGAGAGTGAGACCCGCCATGAGATCGTTCTTGAACATGGAGGCTTTGTAGTTTCTGCACCAACCCAAGATTGGGAAAACCGCTTTGAGGATACAAAAGACGCGTTCAGGGATCGGCTTGTTGCGAAGTGACTTGAACCGCTTGGCTCGAGGAACAAAGGTGTTTCTGACTTGGGTCTTGAGCTCGAGCCACGGGCTCGGTGGCGCGGGACAGTCAAGTAGCCACTTAGACCTCTCGTTCGCACCACCGTGATCAGTAGTGGTAGTGGTAGTGGTGGTGGTGGTGTTCTTTTCGAGATCAAGAACAGGATCTTCTTGACCGGCTGAAGGGTTTGCCATCTGAATCTGAACTGATTTTGAAGTGTTTGGGAGAACTTGGGAGAGAGAATCTCTGTCTGAATCTCTCTCTTCGGGATTCATTTTGTTTTTCTTTTTCAGGTGTGAGTGTGAGGAACTCGAAGAGAAGTGAGCATTCAAAGGGGTGGATGCTGAGTTGCATGGGTTGAATATCAAGTGTTTATATACACAATGAGATAGGTGGAATCCGATGGTGAAGGATTTTATTTTATTTTATTTTATTTTTTGCATTTTATTAAAGAAACATGAAATTTCATTTAAAAATCCGTCGCTCAAAGTTTTGTGGTGAAGAAAGGGTAACCAAGTTGACATCACAAGCTCTTATTTGGAGTGGATCTTCCCCTTTTTTTTTTCCATGGCAATAACGTTTAGTAGTATGTGGGAGGGAACCTCAAACGCATTCCTCCTTATCTTTATTTTTTTGTATTGATTAAGAAATATCAATATTTAAAAGCTTACAATAAAACTTAATAATGACGTATATACA
>NW_010966352.1:0-5112 GCF_000463585.1 Tarenaya hassleriana
CCGTATCCTTGCGGTGAGTTGTGAATCGGGCATAAATTCTAGACTCGGTACACACGTATCAGGTTCCACCTCCTCGAAGTCTGCTTTAGTCCATAAATGGAACTCTGAAGCTTGCACACCTTTCCCGGGTTCCTTAGATCGACAAAACCTTCGGGTTGTGTTATGTACACATCCTCGGTCAAGTTCCCGTTAAGGAACACGGTCTTGACATCCATTTGCCATATCTCATAGTCGTAATATGGGGCTATGGCAAGCAGGATCTTGATGGACTTCAACATGACTACAGGCGAAAAGGTCTCATCATAGTCAATACCATGAATTTGACGGAATCCTTTCTCCACAAGTCGTGCCTTATACGTGTGCACGTTGCCATCCATGTCGGTCTTCTTCTTGAAGATCCACTTGCATCCGATGGGTTTTATCCCTTTAGATGCATCAACCAGAGTCCATACTTGGTTGTCTGACATGGATTGCATCTCCGACTTCATAGCCTCGCGCCATTTCTCGGAATCGGGACTCGGCATAGCTTCTGGGTATGTGGTAGGTTCATCATGTTCCAATAACATGAGCTCCTCATTCCCAGTTACGAGAAATCCGTATCTCGCAGGCTCTTGGCGAATCCTCCCTGATCTCCGAGGTTCACTCGTCGAAGGTTGAATCACAACCGGCAGTGAAACAGGTTGAACGTCTTCAACTTGTTCACTCGGCTCAACGTCTACTTGTTGCTCTCGAACTTCCTCAAGTTCGATCCTACTCCCACTGACTCTTTTGGAGACAAACTCTCCCTCCATAAACGTCTCATTCCTGGCAATGAACACTTTGTTCTCTGCCGGAATATAGAAGTAGTAACCCTTAGTTTCCTTAGGGTAGCCTACAAATAAACACTTATCATGTTTGGAGGATAACTTATAAGACTTCTGAAGCTTCACGTAAGCGTCGCAATCCCAAATTCTGACAAACGACAATGCGGGACGATTCCCCATCCATATCTCATATGGCGTCGTTTCAGCCGCCTTCGTTAGACTCCTGTTCAGCAGATCCCGAAACGCCCACCCCTAGTACCGGGGTCGAACACGAGGACTAGGATGTATTAGTCTATCTCTAAACTAGATTAGGTGGTCAAATAAAAATGTGGTTTATGATAAGTGTCGGAGTACAAGAAAGCAAGTAAAATTAACGGTTTGTAAAACGATGGTTTGAGGCGTTGTAGGTTCGGGATCCCTCAAGAATCGCATGGACGGTGATCGTCTTGCCAAGCTGGTTCTGTACTTCGTTTCTGAAAGCCTTGAACATTTCAAGTGTTTCAGACTTATGTCTCATCAAATAGACATAACCGTATCGACTGAAATCATTAGTGAACGTAACGAAATACAGATAATCTCCTCTAGCTGGACAACTCATTGGTCCGCATACATCACTATGTATAAGGTCCAATAACTCTGTCGCTCTCTGTCCTTTCCCCTTGAAAGGATGCTTCGTCATCTTGCCCATCAAACAAGACTCGCAAGATTCAAGAGACTCAAAGTCAATTGAATCCAGAAGACCTTCAGAATGAAGCTTCTGTATGCGCTGTTGGTTAGTGCTCTATGATGTACTGTTATGCGAGCTTTGTTTAGATGCATTTGATGTATTGACACTTTCGGTCTATTTATGGATGGATGAGTGTTTTATTCTGTTGGGTTCCCTGCGGGTTCCTAGCATGCGATCTCATCGATCTAGGGTTTGGTTTCTAGGTTTCATGCAGCGGAAGAAAAATATCTAAACCTAGCCAAACGTCACACAAAAACCAATTGTGCAATAACCCGAAAGAACGTGTATATCACTGTGGGAATCGTATACTTACCTCTTTCCTGAAGAAACAGAAGTAGGAGTCGATCCGGGGCCTGTTTAATCACCTAGGACTGAAGTTTCAGTCTCTCTACACGTATCCACACCGACGGGAAGGATTCTAAATGCTTTTGGAACCGATCTGCTAGGATCTGTGAAGTATATCAAGTGGGATCTAATCCCAGGAGCTATAACTATTAAAGAAACGATTTCTTCTGAGTTTTTTGCTGTGTCTTTGGGTTCTGAAAGTGAGTTCTTCTCTTAGGACGGCGTCCATCACCTCCTTATAAGTTAGAAACCCTAATCCTTGTGAAAAGAGACTTTTTCCGAGTATTGACTCGGTCCGAGTCAGAACTCTGACTCGGTCGAGTCAGAACGAATCAGCCCAAGCCCATTGTCAACTCTTGACTCGGCTCATTGAGTATTGACTCTGTCCGAGTCAAAACTTTGACTCGGTCCGAGTCAAAACATCAGCCAAGCCCAAAGCACTTTTTGGGCTTCGATTCGCATGGAACTGACTCGGTCCGAGTCAAATACTGACTCGGTCCGAGTCAAAAGGCTGAATTCGTCCCGACACTCTGATTTGATCCGAAAAACCGTTTGTTCGACAAAATCCAAGTCTTCCTTTCCGATACTTCACATATAAGTCCATCTCTAATGGTGTGTGACCATGTAGGTCCATTCGCAGTGGCATCAACCTCGAGAACCATTCCCGATCTACAAGTCATGGTTAGCCTCTAGCAAGACGCCATGACTACCCACGTTGAATTGAGTTAGAGGTGATCTAACCAAGGCTGTAACAGCTCGAGTTCTGATCATTTGTCTCACGATATCATATGTCGAACAAGGGCATGGTTTGAGCCACCCTTCAAGTTCAACTGCTTTCTCGTCTTGGCAAATCAACTAATAAAATAGATGCAACTTCATCTATAGCGTGACCACGCGTTTTCATAGTCCGATTTTCATGAGAGGGCCCAGCGATATCTCTCCTGTTAAGGAGGTGACAAGTCCCATATTGCATGTCTACTATCTCCATATGATTCGTGAACGTATCTGATCAATGCCGTTATAATCATCCAGTTAAAGACGACGTTTGACGCAGTCAAGACACGCTACTCCTCATATCAGATACTCTAGACATCTCAGGTTTGAGGATCCAAGAATGAACCGCTGTATGAGATTCAAGTCATGACTCTGTCCATGTGACAATCTCTTGCGGGTCATCCAGTCACTCGTTCACAACGAGTACCCATGATTGTGATATGCATCCAATGCATCAATCACACCTCATGCTAGTCTTAATTCATCATTGTTCCCACAATGATAACTGACCAGGGAGTTTAGAATCATTCTCTACTGATTCAAGGATACCGAAATATAACAAACATGCCAATCATATAACGGGAAGAGTAATGCATTCATGAACCAATGAATCAATACAAAGTCAAAGTGTCATATCACGGATCATCCTAGAGCATCACAACCAACAATCTCCCACTATGCTCTATGATCTATCCTACAAGCATCTAATCCCCATACCCCTAACATGACCATCATGTTTTGGCGAAGTGAGAGGCTTCGTCAACGGGTCGGCAATATTATCATCTGTCGACACTCTGCTTATCTTCACGTCTCCTCTATCGATGATTTCTCTGATCAAGTGAAATCGCCTGAGTATGTGTTTCGATCTCTGGTGTAACCGGGGTTCCTTACCTTGTGCGATCGCACCATTATTCTCACAGTACAACACAATGGGATCTGCAATGCTAGAAATGACGTCGAGGTCTCCCACGAATTTTCTGATCCAAATAGCTTCCTTAGCTGCATCCGATGCAGCTATATACTCGGTTTCTGTAGTCGAATCTGCAACGGTTGGCTGTTCGGAACTTTTCCAACTAATAGCCCCACCGTTCAGGCAGAAAACGTAACCTGACTGCGATCTGAAGTCATCTCTGTCGGTTTGGAAACTAGCATCGGTATAACCCCTTATAGCGAGCTCGTCTTCCAATCCGCCATACACCAAAAACAAATCCTTAGTCCTTCTCAAGTACTTAAGGATGTTCTTGACCGCAATCCAGTGAGCCTCACCTGGTGTAGACTGATATCTACTAGTCATGCTCAATGCATATGATACATCCGGACGAGTACATAACATGGCGTACATGATGGATCCAATTGCCGAGGCATATGGAATCCTACTCATGCGCTCTTGCTCATCCTGTGTCTTTGGACACTGAGTCTTGCTAAGAGCTACATCATGTCCCATTGGCAAGGCACCCCTCTTGGAGTCTTGCATCTTGAACCGATTCAAGACCTTGTCAATGTATGTATTCTGACTTAGGCCAAGAAGCCTTCTCGATCTATCTCTATAGATCTTGATACCTAGAATATAGGCGACTTCTCCTAAGTCTTTCATCGAAAAGACTGATCCTAGCCAGGATTTTACTCCTTGCAAAGTAGGAACATCATTTCCGATGAGCAATATATCATCTACATAAAGCACAAGGAAGACCACTACGCTCCCACTGACCTTCTTGTAAACGCACAACTCATCTTTGTTTTGCAGGAAGCCAAACGTTTTGACTGCCTCGTCAAATCGAAGATTCCAACTCCTCGAAGCCTGCTTCAGTCCATAAATGGATCTCTGAAGTTTGCACACCTTCCTCGTGTTGGATTTCCTGGGATCTCTAGAGCGAATCCTATTCCTAAGAGATCGATTCTAGGGTTTGCGCAGCGGATATAAAACAAAAATTTAATAAACCCTAGAACCATGCTTCTAATGAATCGTAGAAATGTTAGAACGCTTACCTCAATCGATCCGGGGCCTGTATCAACTGAAGAATTCGTCCGATCAGTTAGACAAGAAGATTACCTCGCCCTCTATACGTATCCACACCTCGGGATGGATTCCAACGATTGGAACTTGTCTGCTAGGACTCGAATCTCTATTCGATATGTGCACCGAGAAATCTCGAGACTTAGAACTCGTTTTTGGATCTCCAAAAACTCTCTCTTTTCTGCCAAAAGTCGGCTCTCTTTCGTCTCTCCCGAGTTAGGGTTTTTAATCTCCTTCTTATAAGGTGATTTAACCCTAATTCGGTTTAATTTCGGAAAAAATGAAGCCCGGAACGGACGGTCCAGAAAAGCACGCGGACCGTCCGTTCCAGCACGTAGAACGGACGGTCTGCTCACGTGGACCGTCCGTTCCCAGACCTTCTGGAACGGACAGTCCGTTCTGGACCGTCGGGTCTGGCACGGCGGACCGTCCGTTCTGGACTTCTGGTC
>NW_010966352.1:5447-5657 GCF_000463585.1 Tarenaya hassleriana
GAGGGGCCCAGTGATATCTCTCTCTTTTACGAGAGGTACAAATCCCGTCTTGACTATCTACAATCAAGCACATGATTTGTTTCGTATCTGATACACGCCTTTATAGTCCTCCTGTTACGCATGACGTTTGACGTATTCAAAGCACGCAACTCCTCATGTTGGATTCCGTAGATATCTCAGGTCTTAGGATCCAATCATGGAACCGCCAAA
>NW_010966352.1:7625-8520 GCF_000463585.1 Tarenaya hassleriana
TCATCATGTTCCAATAACATGAGCTCCTCATTCCCAGTCACGAGAAATCCATATCTCGTTGGCTCTTGGCGAACCCTGCCTGATCTCCGAGGTTCACTCGTCAAAGGTTGAGTCACAACCGGCAGTGAAACAAGTTGAACTTCTTCAACTTGTTCACTCGGCTCAGCGTCTACTTGCTGCTCTCGAACTTCCTCAAGTTCGATCCTACTCCCACTGACTCTTTTGGAGACAAACTCTCGCTCCATAAAAGTCGCATTCCTCGCATTCGATTATGTAATCCCAATCTCGAAGCTCCCACTCAATCAAGCATATCTAATATCTCGATTAAGTTACATGCATTCATTCACTATGGACCATCCATAAGAATAAATCATGTCTATTTGAGTCACAGTTGATCAGATTAAGCAACGATTGCATAATCGGATCAAAAAATGAAAAATTTCGGAATCTGGACTTTGGACTGTCCGGACGTTCCATGCTTCGCAGAACGAGCGGACCGACTTCAGAAGTCAGAACGGACGTTCCACGCTGAAACAACACAGAACGGACGGTCTGCAGTTGGCGGAACGGACGGTCCATGACAGCAGAACAGACGGTCCACTCTCAGCCATGGAACGGACGGTCTCAACCATCCGGAACGGACGGTCCGTAGCAGACGGAATGGACGGTCCAATGCGGACCATCTGTTCTAATCTGTGCAGTCTGCCACCCCAGACCGTCCGGTCTAGCTTACCCAGAACGGACGGTCTAGGGTTTGTCCACGTGATCAGATCACGTTCTCCGGCGTTCTCAGCCCCGATCAGACCTGAAACCGATCCGAATTCACCTGTGGACCCAAAATTCGAACTCCTGCACTCTATGCAACATTAAACATGCAATCTACACTAGATTCAAT
>NW_010966352.1:10501-17708 GCF_000463585.1 Tarenaya hassleriana
CCATAAATGGATCTCTGAAGTTTGCATACTTTCCGTGGACTCTTAGGATCGACAAAGCCCTCGGGTTGTGTCATGTACACATCCTCGAGCAGATTCCTGTTAAGGAATGCGGTCTTGGCGTCCATCTGTCATATCTCTAGTCATAATAAGCAGCTATGGCCAGCAAAATCCGTATGGATTTAAGCATCACGACTGATGAAAAGGTTTCATCATAGTTTATACCATGAATCTGCCGAAACCCTTTCGCGATGAGTCATGCCTTATAGGTATGAATGATGCCATCCATGTCGGTTTTCTTCTTGAAAATCCACTTGCATCCAATGGTCTTAATACCATTGAACGAATCGACCAAAGTCCACACTTTGTTGTCGTACATGGATTGCATCTCAGACTCCATGGCCTGGTGCCATTTCTCAGAATCGGAACTCGCCACAGCCTCTGAATACGACGAAGGCTCTCATGTTCTAACAACATGAGTTCATCGTTTCCAATCACAAGAAATCCATATCTTGTAGGCTCTTGGCGAATTCTACCAGATCTCCGAGGTTCACGAGGAGGTGCTGTCTCAACAACTTGTGACACAGGTTGAACTATTTCGACCTGTTCACTCGGTTCTTCGACTATTTGTGGTTCTCGAACTTCTTCGAGATCTATTCTACTCCCACTAAATCTCTTGGAGACGAACTCTCTCTCCAAGAAGAATCCATTCCGAGTAACAAACACTTTGTTCTCAGATGAGTTGTAGAACCAGTAACCTTTAGTTTCCTTAGGATAACCCACAAATATGCATTTATCAGACTTGACAGATAGCTTATCAGAAGCCAAACGTTTCACATAAACGTCGCATCCCCAAATCTTCATAAATGCTAATTTGGGACGCTTCCCAGTCCATATCTCATATGGAGTCTTCTGAACCGATTTTGTTGGATAGTTATTCAGTATAAGCGCTGTCGTTTCCAAGGCGTAACTCCAAAAGGATTTAGGAGGATCGACCTGACTCATCATAGACCGTACCATATCTAATAGGGTCCGGTTCCTCCTCCCAGACACGCCATTCCACTGTGGCATTCCAGGTGGAGTCAGTTGTGAGATAATCCCACAATCTGCCAGATAGTCAGTGAACTCTTGGCTCATATACTCGCCACCTCGATCAGATCGAAGAACTTGATCCTCTTGCCAAGTTGGTTCTGTACTTCATTTCTGAAAGTCTTGAACAATTCAAGCGTTTCAGACTTATGTCTCATCAAGTAGACATAACCGTACCTACTGAAATCATCAGTAAACGTAACAAAGTACAGATAACCTCCTCTAGAGGGAGAGCTCATAGGACCGCATACATCACTATGTATGAGTTCTAGCAACTCTGTAGCCCGTTCTCCTTGTCTAGAAAAAGGAGATTTTGTCATCTTGCCCATCAAACAAGAATCGCACGATTCAATTGACTCATAATCAAAAGAATCAAGAAGTCCATCAGAATGAAGCTTCGCTATGCGTTTCTCGTTGATGTGGCCAAGTCGACAATGCCAGAGATAGGTCGGGTTTAAGTCGTTCGGCTTAAACCGCTTGGTACTAACATTATAGATCGACCTGTATCCAGATGGTTCATCTTCCAAAATATAAAGGCCATTAAACTGGTAACCTTTACCATAGAATAAATCGCCTCTATAAATGGACAGACATTTGTTCTCAATAACAAATCTGAAACCATCTGAGTCTAAGCATGAAATCGATATGATGTTCCTACTGATGGCAGGTACAAAATAACAATCATGCAGCTCCAATACTAGGCCAGAAGGTAAAGTCAGATCATAAGTCCCGACGGTCAATGCAGCAACTTTTGCTCCATTCCCGACACGGAGATCTACTTCTCCCTTTGCCAATTGTCTACTTCCTCGCAGTCCCTGCACATTTGCACAAATGTGCGAGGCACATCCGGTATCTAATACCCATGAAGAAGAAGTACACAAGTTGGCCTCTATAATGAAGAAGTCAATGCAGTAACTTTTGCTCCACTCCCGACACAGAGATCTACTTCTCCCTTCGCCAATTGTCTACTTCCTTGCAGTCCCTGCACATTTGCACAAATGTGCGAGGCACATCCGGTATCCAATACCCATGATGTAGAAGTACACAAGTTAGCCTCTATAATGAAGATACCAGAAGTTGAAGCTTCTGCAAGCTTCTTCTTCCTCTGATCTTCCAGGTAGAGTCTGCAATTTCTATACCAATGTCCGATGGCATGACAGAATTAACACTCTTCCTTCTTGGACTCAGGCTTAGGTTCAATGACAATGCTTGCCACTTTCGTCTTGCTCTTGCCCTTGGAACATTTCCTTTTGGTGGAACTCTTTCCAACAACTACCATATCATTCTTCCCTCGGCTCCCAACTTTCACTTGGAATGACACATTCAACTGATCAACTATCAAAGAATTGTCCATGTGCTCTAATTGCTTACGCAATTCCGAAGACATCTTTCCAAGCATCAAGTTGGACAGGTCCAGATCATCATCCTCATGCTTCCAATAAGCATCAATGATCGATCTAGAAGTCGTGGTCAGAGGCATATCCTTCATAAGGATAGATCGCATGGTGAGATAAATCAGATTCCTGCAACAGATATGTTCTACAGAAAAAGACAGACAAACAGACAGAAAATATGCAAGCCGCTTAGTACACATACTAACACAGACAATAGATGCAATATGACAGGCTCCCACTAAGAAAAACACCCTCAATGAGTTTCTAAGTGAGGTAGGATCCATATTTCACATGCTTTTGAGTCAGCTAGGGCATGACGCTCAAAAACAATATGCTATTTAGGTAGACAACACATTGTCAATCATATCATATATGATTCCTAGATGAGTATGGGATAGTGATACGCTATCACTGCATGTTTCTCATCCCATCCTTACCATCATGTCCAAGTTCGACTTGATAACCCAATTCAAGCTCAACCATATTCGAGCTATGAGAATCACAATTTCTCCATACTGCCTTACCAAGATAATCAGGCACGTCAGCTAGGGCATGACCCGTAACCATGACGATCGAGGCCTTGACAGTTGCTCTACTAATGGACGGTAATAGCTTGAGATTACATGAGGCATAGGTGACTTGAACACCAGGATACCTTAATTGAATTCAAGTCAGTTCAGTCAAGTTGTTCCGATCAACACAGTTGAACTACTCTTAGTTTGATTGAATCGTCTGTGCACATAATTCTTTGGCCAAACAACACTTGCTTGCTTTGAATTATGTACCGAAACACTCTCATTGGTTAAACATTCATAATGTTCATCCAATGTGCATCAAAATCTCAACTCAGACACTTGAAACGATGCAACAATTGCATCTAACAAAGTCTTATCAATTGACTCTGTCCGAGTCAACACTTGACTCGGTCCGAGTCAGAAGCCGAAATCATCTACCGGACAACTTTCTGTACTGACTCTGTCCGAGTCAAAACTGGCTCGGTCCGAGTCAGAAGTCTGTAAGGCCGAGTCTGTTCATTTTGGTTCGTTCTGACTCGGTCGAGTCAACACTTGACTCTGTCCGAGTCAAAACTCTGATCTGTCGTTCTGACTCTGTCGAGTCAAAACTCTGACTCTGTCCAAGTCAAAACTCTGGGAGATCTCTCGTTCTAACTCAGTCGAGTCATCACTTGACTCTGGCCGAGTCAAAACTCTGGTAGACACTTTTTGGCCACGAGATCTAGGGTTTCACCCCGTTTCGATGCACCATCAAGCCGTCTTCGACCCCCAAACTCATCCATGCATCATTCAACAATCAAAATCATCAAACAAGCATAGATCTCATGTTTACATGCAATCTAACCATTAAAACCATGAAAAACATGCAAAGATCTATGGTCTACATGCATTCTGACAATTAAAATCATGTAAACCTGCAAAGATCTATTGTTTACATGCACTTTAACAATTAAAATCATGCAAACAGGCAACAGGCACGGCGATATACAGACAACCAGGCTCTGATACCACTGTTGGGTTCCCTGCGGGTTCCTAGCATGCGATCTCATCAATCTAGGGTTTGGTTTCTAGGTTTCATGCAGCGGAAGAAAAAGATCTAAACCTAGCCAAACGTCACACAAAAACCAACTGTGCAATAACCCGAAAGAACGTGTATATCACCGTGGGAATCGTATACTTATCTCTTTCGTGAAGAAATGGAAGTAGGAGTCGATCCGGGGCCTGTTTAATTACCTAGGACTGAAGTTACAGTCCCTCTACACGTATCCACACCGACGGGAAGGATTCCAAACGCTTTTGGAACCGATCTGCTAGGATCTGTGAAGTATAACAAGTGGGATCTAATCCCGGGAGCTAAAACTATTACAGAAACGATTTCTTCTGAGTTTTTTGCTCTGTCTTTGGGTTCTGAAAGTGAGTTCTTCTCTTAGGACGGCGTCCAACACCTCCTTATAAGTTATAAACCCTAATCCTTGTGAAAAGAGACTTTTTCCGAGTATTGACTCGGTCCGAGTCAGAACGAATCAGCCCAAGCCCATTGTCAACTCTTGACTCGGCTCATTGAGTATTGACTCTGTCCGAGGCCAAACTTTGACTCGGTCCGAGTCAAAACATCAGCCGAGCCCAAAACACTTTTCTGGGCTTCGATTCGCATGGAACTGACTCGGTCCGAGTCAAATATTGACTCGGTCCGAGTCAGAAGGCTGAATTCGTCCCGACACTCTGATTTGATCCAAAAAACCGTTTGTTCGACCAAATCCAACTCTTCCTTTCCGATACTTCACATATAAGTCCATCCCTAATGGTGTGTGACCCTGTAGGCCCATTCGCAGTGGCAGCAACCTCGAGAACCCACGTTGAATTGAGTTAGAGGTGATCTAACCAAGGCAGTAACAGCTCGAGTTCTGATTCTCTGTCTCACGATATCATATGTTGAACAAAGGCATGGTTTGAGCCACCCTTCAAGTTCAACTGCTTTCTCGTCTTGGCAAATCAACTAATAAAATAGATGCAACTTCATCTATAGCGTGGCCACGCGTTTTCATAGTCCGATTTCCACGAGAGGGCCCAGCGATATCTCTCCTGTTAAGGAGGTGACAAGTCCCATATTGCATGTCTACTATCTCCATCTGATTCGTGAACGTATCTGATCAACGCCGTTATAATCATCCGGTTAAAGACAACGATTGACGCTGATGCGCACGCACCGAGTTATATATATTACCCGATTCGTACCACTATCCGCAAGTATACGGTAGTTGTAGTAACGGGGTCGAACACGAGGACTAGGTTGTGTTAATCTATCCCTAAGCTAGATCGATGGTTAAATAAAAATATGATTTGTGATGAGTGTCAGAATACAAGAAAACAAACAAAATTAACGGACTGTAAAACGATGGAATCGAGGCGTTGTGGGTTCGGGATCCCTCAAGAATTGCATGGACGGTTGATGATGCTACAATACCTACGGGTTTATCTTCCAAAAAGGGGGGTTTCAAGCACTTCATCTAGGGTTTGTCTCTCCCGAGCTTAAACCCACTACCTAGAGAATCGATTTACCCATTTTCCAATGATCCAAATGATCTCTATACGCATTAACTTACCCCTTCATGAACCCTAAGCAAGCTAAGCCATCTCCCAATGTGAATAACTCACTCATTCGATGTTTGGTTCCAAACCTCATCCCCATATCCCTATGATCAATATGTTCTAACATCATACCAACTAAGATTTCGCCAAAGTTGATAGCATTAAGTACAAAACATCAAACCCATGGAAGAAAACTTAAAACATCATAGATTAAGCATAGATGTTCATACAAAATGGGGATATACTACTCCATGCCTAGGGTTTCAAAACAGAAAACAAAAAGAGGAAACATAGAAAGGGAAAAGAGAAGCTCAAGATGGTCTTCAATGGTAGCCTTCTTCTTCTCCAAGTTTCCTAAGTCTCCAAAATCTCCTTTTTCACTTCTCCAAGGTGTTTTTTTTTCAAGTTGGTCGAGTCCCCCTTTTCTC
Organism: Tarenaya hassleriana; assembly: GCF_000463585.1. Classification (NCBI taxonomy): domain Eukaryota; kingdom Viridiplantae; phylum Streptophyta; class Magnoliopsida; order Brassicales; family Cleomaceae; genus Tarenaya; species Tarenaya hassleriana. The sequence continues at coordinate 16,514 of NW_010966352.1, forward strand.
TCCTCAAACTCCCTCTTTTATGCAAGTGCAGCAGCTAGGTTTCTCCTCAAAAATCGGGCTTTTCCTTTTTGGGCCGGATTTAATAACGGGCGGTCGCTCACTTTTTCTTCAGGGTCGCCCGTTTTCGTCTTCAGGGTCGCCCGTTTTTCTGATTTCGGGCGACCGCTCGTTTGTTCAGGCGACCGCTCGTTCTTCATAGCGCACGGTCGACCGCTTGGTTCCTTGAGCGACCACCTGTTCCCGTGATTTCGGCGTCGAGCGACCGCTCGATTAAATGAGCGGGCCGCCCATTTTCTCTGATCAAATTCTCGGGATGAATTTCGCCCATGGGCGACCGCTCGGCAAAATGAGCGGGCCGCCCATTTTTTCTGAGCCTTCCGGATCTTCTCGATTCTGCTCATTTTCTGTGCCTTGTGCGTGAATGTCCTCGTTTGATCATCCTGCATGAAAAATGGAGAAAAGAATCCTACCCATGATCGTCTAACGTCCTATTATGCCTAAGGTATGTGCAAAGTGTGATGTAAGACGTTAGAAAAACCGGTGAATATCCCGTGTGATCAAATCCCCCCAGACTTGAGGTTTGCTCGTCCTCGAGTAAGTGTGTAGCTATGAAACTATCCAGGGGTGATAAAATTAAATCAGAAAACAAATGGGGTTTGAAGTAGATTGATGGTACGGGTTAGAGTCGCTGTGAATGAAATCGGGTTTGGTTTACTCTATCTTCTCCAACATTCAAACGAAAGTTTATCAATGGGATTTCTATTGTTTCCCGCAACCTAAAATGGAGTATCTCTTACTTGCCGAGCCTGTCTCCTAAACACATCCCAATCGAGGTCTCTAAAAATTACTTGGCCCACACTTCCACTATTTTTTCTTCGCCCTACCTCTTTCCTTTTTATTCTTGTTTTTGCATTCTTTTTCTTTTTCTTTCTTTTTCCTTTTCTTGCAATCCCGGGCTTCTAGGACGTTGGAATTTGACAAGTGTCACTTCTTTTTTTTTTTCTTGTCCCACAACTTAGACCCGAACCCTCATTTTCGACGCACTCATGTCCCCGAATGATTTTCATTAACGAGATGATGACAGAGGAGTGTCGGGATGCATCGTATTTTCTAGGGCTTGTTGCTTTCTATAGGCTTCATAACTTAGAGATCAAAGGGTGGTTCTTAGGGAGATGTTTCATGCTTGGTTCGTAAC
>NW_010966352.1:17972-18349 GCF_000463585.1 Tarenaya hassleriana
TGACTCGTTTTTTTTTCGACGAATATGGAATGCATGATTCTAAGTGCAAATGATGCATGATGTGTAGAGTTCATGGGTACGATGTATGTTAGTGCCACTCCTCCCCGCCAGACTTGAATCAAACACCGTCCACGGTGTTGACTCTCGTCTAGTGGAGAGTTTTCAAAGAGAAATAAGGAATGGATAGAATGAAGGGGGTGATTGTGTTACCTTTTTCGATGAGGCGGACTCGCATTCCAATATCTCTTTTGCAGTTGTCGTAAGCCTATGAAGCCTATGCAATGTTAGGGAACTACAGTGCAATGCGATGTTAGCCGAAATGAATGCAAAGGGGTGAGGGTGAAGAGGGAGGACCGAGCGGGCCTTTAGCAGGACCC
>NW_010966352.1:19952-24383 GCF_000463585.1 Tarenaya hassleriana
AATCGATCTCTTAGGAATAGGATTCGCTCATGAGATCCCAGGAAACCCAACAGTGGTATCAGAGCCTGGTTTCTCTGTTTTGATTTCGTAGAACCCGATCACGCATGTTTTAGGATTTGAATTGTTTGAATCCATGTTTGCTATGATATCTATGCATGTTTGATTATTGAATCTAGTGTAGATTGCATGTTTCACGTTTCTACGGGGCCAAGAACGCGGGGAAACGTGATCTGATCACGGAGACCTATCCTAGACCGCCCGTTCTGGGTAAACCAGACCGGATGGTCCAAGGGTGACGGACTGATTGGCACAGAACGGAAGGTTGGACCGTCCGTTCTGCCATGCAAAACGTCCGTTCTACTAGACTGAACGTCCGTTCTGACTTCTGAAGTCGAGACCGAAAGTTCTGCCAGCCTGGAACGTCCGTTCTACCTCTAGAACGGACGGTTCGAAGTTCAGATTCCGAAAAATTCCGTTTTCGAGGTCCGATTACGCAATCGTTGCATAATCTGATCAACTGTGACTCAAATAGACATGATTTATTCTTATGGATGGTCCATAGTGAATGAATGCATGTAACTTAATCGAGATATTAGATATGCTTGATTTAGTGGGAGCTCCGGGATTGGGATTACATAATCGAATGGATGGTCTATTCGGAAACGAAGGGCAGAACCAGCTTGGCAAGACGATCAAGACACTTCGATCCGATCGTGGTGGCGAGTATATGAGCCAAGAGTTACCTGACTATCTGGTTGATTGTGGTATTGTATCACAATTAACTCCTCCTGGAACGCCACAATGGAACGGCGTGTCAGAACGGAGGAACCGAACACTGTTAGACATGGTTCGGTCTATGATGAGTCAGACAGATCTTCCGAAGTCCTTCTGGGGCTATGCTTTAGAGACCGCTGCATACCTGCTAAACAGGAGTCCAACGAAGTCGGCTGAAACGACACCATATGACATATATACGGGGAAGCGTCCCGCGTTATCGTTTGTCAGAATTTGGGGTTGCGACGCTTATGTGAAGCGTCAGATGACTGATAAGTTATCCTCCAAATCTGATAAGTGTTTATTTGTAGGCTACCCTAAGGAAACTAAGGGTTACTACTTCTACACTCCGGCAGAGAACAAAGTGTTCATTGCCAGGAATGCGACTTTTATGGAGCGAGAGTTCGTCTCCAAAAGAGTCAGTGGGAGTAGGATCGAACTTGAAGAAGTTCGAGAGCAGCAAGTAGACGCTGAGCCGAGTGAACAAGTTGAAGAAGTTCAACCTGCTTCACTGCCCGCTGTGACTCAACCTTTGACGAGTGAACCTCGGAGAACAGGCAGGATTCGCCAAGAGCCAACGAGATATGGATTTCTCGTGACTGGGAATGAGGAACTCATGTTATTAAAACATGACGAGCCTATCACATACCCAGAGGCTATGGCGAGTCCGGACTCCGAGAAATGGCGCGAGGCTATGAAGTCCGAGATGCAATCCATGTCAGACAACCAAGTATGGACTCTGGTTGATGCATCTGAAGGGATAAAACCCATCGGATGCAAGTGGATCTTCAAGAAGAAGACCGACATGGATGGCAACGTGCACACGTATAAGGCACGACTTGTGGCGAAAGGATTCCGTCAAATTCATGGTATTGACTATGATGAGACCTTTTCGCCCGTAGTTATGCTGAAGTCCATCAGGATCCTACTTGCCATAGCCACATATTACGACTATGAGATATGGCAAATGGATGTCAAGACCGCGTTCCTTAACGGGAACTTGACCGAGGATGTGTACATGACACAACCCGAAGGTTTTGTAGATCCGAGGAACCCGAGGATGGTGTGCAAGCTTCAGAGATCCATTTATGGACTGAAGCAAGCTTCGAGGAGCTGGAATCTTCGCTTTGATGAGACAATCAAAAAGTTTGGTTTCTCACAGAACGAAGACGAGCCATGTGTTTACAAGAAGGACAGTGGGAGCACAGTTGTATTTCTAGTGCTGTACGTGGATGACATTCTCCTAATAGGGAATGACGTTCCTACCTTGCAAGACGTTAAGTCTTGGCTAGGAACGCAGTTTTCTATGAAGGACCTAAGAGAAGCGGCCTATATTCTAGGAATAAAGATCTATAGAGATAGATCGAGGCGACTTCTAGGATTGTGTCAGAGTACGTATATCGATAAGGTCTTGAAACGGTTCAAGATGCAAGATTCCAAGAAAGGAACCTTACCGATGAGTAATGGCACAGTTCTCTGCAGGAGTCAGTGTCCTACGACACCTGATGAGCGAGAACGCATGGACCGGATTCCATATGCTTTGGCAATTGGATCCATCATGAATGCCATGCTTTGTACTCGACCGGATGTATCCTACGCGTTGAGCATTACGAGTAGATACCAGTCAGATCCAGGTGAGTCGCACTGGATCGCCGTCAAGAACATCCTAAAGTACTTGAGAAGGACTAAGGATGTATTCTTGGTATACGGTGGGTCGGAAGACGAGCTCGGTGTAAGAGGTTACACCGATGCTAGTTTCCAGTCAGACCCGGATGACTACAGATCGCAGTCTGGCTATGTTTTCTGCTTAAACGGAGGCGCTGTTAGCTGGAAGAGTTCCAAGCAGACGACCGTTGCAGATTCTACTACAGAAGCTGAGTATATTGCAGCGTCGGACGCATCAAAGGAAGCTGTTTGTATCAGGAAGTTTGGTGGCGACTTGGCTATCATTCCAAGTGCTGATAGCCCCATTGCTCTGTATTGTGACAACAATGGAGCGATCGCACAAGCGAAAGAACCCAGATCCCATCAACGATCCAAACACATACTCAGACGATTTCACCTTATCAGGGAGATTATAGACAGAGGAGACGTGCACATTTGCAGAGTGTCGACAGATGACAACATTGCCGATCCGTTGACGAAGCCTCTCCCTTCGTCGAAGCATGAGGGTCATGTTAGGGATATGGGCATTAGATGTTTAGCAGTTCATGATTAGAGCAAGTGGGAGATTGTTACTTTAGTGCTCTATGATGTACTGTTTATGAGCTTTCTTTAGATACATTCGATGTATTGATACTTCCTATGGTTTTATGAGAGTATTTGATTCATAACATGTTCTTGCATACTAGATCTGTTATGAAATCCATGTATCATTAGGAATGATACTAAACTCCCTAGTCTTATGTCGTTATGGGAATAACGACATAATAAGACTAGTATGATGTGTGATTGATGATCACATAGATGATCATAGGTATTGGATACGATCACAATCATAGGTATTCGTTGCAGAACGGAATACTGGACTGACCCGCATGAGATTGTCACATGGACTAGAGTCATGACTAGAATCTCATATGACGGTTCCATGATTGGATCCTAAGACCTGAGATATCTACGGAATCCAACATGAGGAGTTGCGTGCTTTGAATACGTCAAACGTCCTGCATAACAGGAGGACTATAAAGGCGTGTATCAGGTACGAAACGAATCATGTACTGGATTGTAGATAGTCAAGACGGGATTTGTACCTCTCGTAAAAGAGAGAGATATCGCTGGGCCCCTCGTGTGAGCAAGACTGTAGAAATGTGTGGCCGCACTATAGACGAACGTCGTCTATTTCAGACAGTCAAACTCAGTGAACGAGAAAGCAGTCGAATCAGATAAGGTGGCTGGTCCATGCCTTATGTTCGACATATGATATCGCGATACAAAAGGATCATCAGCCGGAATCATCACTGGCGTTCGTATGATCACAAACAAACTCTATTCGAGATAGGTAGTCATAGTGTCTTGCTAGAGACCGCCTATGACTTGTATACCCGAAATAGGGATTTCAGGTTATACTGCTATGTCGAATGAGCCTACAGGGTCACACACGCAGGGAAGGACAAATGCACGAGAGAAAACGACGAAAAACCGAGACGGAAGGGGCTGGAACGGACGGACCAGAAAGTCCAGAACGGACGGTCCGCCCGAACCAGACCGGACGGTCCACGTGAGCGGAACGTCCGTTCCACGTGCTGGAACGGACGGTCCGCGTGTATCTCTGGACCGTCCGTTCCGGGCTTCAGGTTTTCCGAAATTAAACCGAATTAGGGTTAAATCACTTTATAAGAAAGAGATTAAAACCCTAATTCGGAAGAGAGTTTGAGCAGCCGACTTTTGGTGTTCTTGGAGAGTTTTTGGTGAGATCCAAAAAGCTCAACAAGTTCCAAGTCTCGTTTTTCTCGAAGTGCGAAAAACCGAATAGAGATTCGAGTCCTAGCAGACAAGTTCCAATCGTTGGAATCCATCCCGAGGTGTGGATACGTGTAGAGGGCGAGGTAATCTTCCTGCCTTTCGTGATCGAACGAATTCTTCAGTTGATACAGGTCCCGGATCGATTGAGGTAAGCGTTCAACGCAGTTTTCTATGAAGGACCTAGGAGAAGCG
>NW_010966352.1:31595-33109 GCF_000463585.1 Tarenaya hassleriana
GCACATATCGAATAGAGATTCGAGTCCTAGCAGACAAGTTCCAAGCGTTGGAATCCATCCCGAAGTGTGGATACGTGTAGAGGGCGAGGTAATCTTCCTCCCTTTCGTGATCAGACGTGTTCTTCGATTGATACAGGCCCCGGATCGATTGAGGTAAGCGTTCTAACGTTTCTACGATTCATAGAAGCATGGTTCTAGGGTTTATTAAATTTTTGTTTTATATCCGCTGCGCAAACCTTAGAATCGATCTCTTAGGAATAGGATTCGCTCATGAGATCCCAGGAAACCCAACAAAATCACCTTATAAGAAGGAGATTAAAAACCCTAATAAAGAGAGAGACTTTGAGTGCCGACTTTACAACTTTTCTACACACTTTTTGGTGAGATCCAAGAGTTTTGAAAGGTGATCCAAGTCTCGTTTTCTCGAAGCGTGAAACCAAATAGAAGATTCGGGTCCTAGCAGACAAGTTCCAACCGTTGGAATCCATCCCGAGGTGTGGATTGTTGGTTGTAATGCTCTAGGATGATCCGTGATATGACATTTTGACTTTGTATTGATTCATTGATTTATGAATGCATTACATTCCCGTTATATGATTGGCATGTTTGTTATATTACGGTATCCTTGAATCATTACAGAATGATTCTAAACTCCCTAGTCAGTCAATATTGTGGGAACAATGTTGAATTAAGACTAGCATGAGGTGTGATCGATGCATTGGATGCATATCACAATCATGGGTACTCCCGTTGTGTAACGAGTGACTGGTTGACCCGCATGAGATATTGTCACATGGACAGAGTCATGACTTGAATCTCACAAAGCGGTTCGTTCTTGGATCCTCAGACCTGAGATGTCTAGAGTATCTAATATGAGGAGTGGCGTGTCTTGACTCGTCAAACGTCGTCTTTAACCGGATGATTATAACGGCGTTGATCAGACACGTTCACGAATCATATGAAGATAGTAGACATGCAATATGGGACTTGTCACCTCCTCAATAGGAGAGATATCGCTGGGCCCTCTCGTGGAAGTCGGACTATGAAAACGCGTGGCCACGCTATAGATGAAGTTGCATCTATTTTATTAGTCGATTTGCCAAGACGAGAAAGCGGTTGAACTTGAAGGGTGGCTCAAACCATGCCCTTGTTCAACATATGATATCGGGAGATAAAGGATCAGAACTCGAGCTGTTATTGCCTCGGTTAGATCACCTCTAACTCAATTCAACGTGGGTAGTCATGGCGTCTTGCTAGAGGCTAACCATGACTTGTAGATCGGGAATGGTTCTCGAGGCTGCTGCCACTGCGAATGGGCCTACAGGGTCACACACCAATAGGGATGGACTTATACGTGAAGAATACGAAGAATGGAAACGAGATTTGACCGAAACGAGCATGAAAAGGAGTTTTCAGTGTGTTGGTCCGGAGCTGACCAAGTTTGGTCAGCCCCAGACCACGTTTGGTCAGTCCGGGAGGTCCGAAAGCTCGGTCCGCGGTCATCTGTCCAGGCC
>NW_010966352.1:40651-41547 GCF_000463585.1 Tarenaya hassleriana
GTTGGTCAGCCGCTGACCAGATTCTGGGACAGGCGGACCGAGAGAAGGCGCGTCGGACTGAGCAGGCGAAGGAAACTTGGTCCGGAGCTGACCAAAACTTGGTCAGCCGGACCAAGCCTTCAAGTCTGGCGGACCGCGTGCTTCGGACTAAGCTTGGTCCGCCGGACCAAGCTCCTGGTCCGGCGGACCGGGATCCGGAATATTTCCCAAATTCGAATTTTAGGGTTTTCTAATCTTATTTAAGTTTAGGGTTTCGTCTAAACTTAATGAGAGCCGACCTAAAACTCAGAAAAACACCCTAGAACCCTAGAGAAGTTGTTCTCTTGGATTTCTATTGTCCCGGGATTGGATCTCGTCTCTTGAGTTACCCTTTTCTTCACTAATCCTAGCAGATTCGTTCCAAATCGTTTGGAATCCTTCCCGTCGGTGTGGATACGTGTAGAGGAGCTGTACTTTCAGCTCTTGGTGATTTAGAACAGGCCCCGGATCGAAATAAACTTCAAGACTCATCGAGAACGAGGTAAGTAACGATTCCCTCGGTGATATACACGATTTTTCGGGTTCTGCGAGTTTGGTTGCGTGTGACGTTTGACTAGGTTTAGATTTTTCTTCCGCTGCATGAAACCTAGTAAACCAAACCCTAGATCGATATGATCGCATGCTAGGAACCCGTAGATTCCCCAACATGGATACGTGTAGAGGGCGAGGTATGTTGGTTTAGTGCTCTATGATGTACTGTTTATGAGCATTGTTCAGATACATTTGATGTATTGATACTTTCTATGGTTTTATGAGAGTATTTGATTCATTACATGTTCTTGCGTACTAGATCTGTTATGAAATCCATGTATCATTATGAATGATACTAAACTCCCTAGTCTTGTGTCATTATGGGA
>NW_010966352.1:42116-46924 GCF_000463585.1 Tarenaya hassleriana
GGAATCATCTCTGGCGTTCGTAAAGATCACGAACAAACTCTATTCGAGATAGGTAGTCATAGTGTCTTGCTAGAAACCGCCTATGACTTGTATATCCGGAATAGAGATTTCGGATTATACTGCTATATCGAATGAGCCTACAGGGTCACACACGCAGGGAAGGACAAATGCACGAAAGAAAACGACGGAAAACCGAGTCGGAAGGGTCTAGATCCGACGGTCCGGACGCGTGGTCCGTCCATTCTGAGGAGTGGAACGGACGGTCCGCACTAAACGTAGACCGTCCGTTCTGCCTTACTGAAACGGACGGTCCACGTGCAATTCCGGACCGTCCGTTCCAGGTTCCGGTTTTCCGAAAATTAAACCGAAATTAGGGTTAAATCACCTTATAAGAAAGAGATTAAAAAACCCTAATCGGTATGGGACTTTGGAGAACCGACCTGAGAGGTGTTCTAAAGACTTTTGGTGAGATCCAAGAGTTTTGTGAGGCGATCGAAGTTTCGTTTTCTCGAAGCACAAATCGAATAGAGATTCGAGTCCTAGCAGACAAGTTCCAAGCGTTGGAATCCATCCCGAAGTGTGGATACGTGTAGAGGGCGAGGTGTTCTTCCTCCCTTTCGTGATCAGACGAATTCTTCGATTGATATAGGCCCCAGATCGATTGAGGTAAGCGTTCTAACGTTTCTACGATTCAATAAAAGCATGGTTCTAGGGTTTATTAAATTGTTTTACATCCGCTGCGCAAACCCTAGAATCGATCTCTTAGGAATAAGATTCACTTTAGAGATCCCAGGATACCCATCAGTGGTATCAGAGCCTGGTTGATCTGTTTTAATTTCGTAGAACCCGATCACGCACGTTTTAGGATTTGAATTGTTTGAATCCATGTTTGCTTTGATTTCTATGCATGTTTGATGATTGAATCTAGTGTAAATTGCATGTTTCATGTTGCATAGAGTGCAGGAGTTCGAATTTTGGGTCCACAGGAGAATTCGGATCAGTTTCGGGTCTGATCGGGGCCGAGGATGCGGGAAAACGTGATCTGATCATGTAGACGAACCGTCCGTTCTGGGTAAGCCAGACCGGACGGTCCGGGGTGGCGGACTGCACAGATCAGAACGGATGGTCCGCACTGGACCGTTCGTTCCGTCTGCTGCGGACCGTCCGTTCCATGGCTAAGAGTGGACCGTCTGTTCTGCCAAACTTCAGACCGTCCGTTCTATGTTGTTTCAGCGTGGAACGTCCGTTCTGACTTCTGAAGTCGGACCGCTCGTTCTGCGAAGCATGGAACGTCCGTTCTATGTCTAGAACGGACGGTCCGAGGTCCAGATTCCGAAAAATTTCGTTTTCTAAGTCCGATTATGCAATCGTTGCTTAATCTGATCAACTGTGACTCAAATAGACATGATTAGTTCTTATGGATGGTCCATAGTGGATGAATGCATGTAACTTAATCAAGATATTGGATATACTCGATTGAGCGGGAGGTTCGAGATTGGGATTACAGAATCGAATGGATGGTCTATTCGGATTATGTAATACATCTGACCAAGGAATAATTGTTGATCCTTGATATGTACAATCGTTGCACAGAAACCGGTTAGATCTAGGAGCCCTACAAGTAAAGCACTTGTCAAGGCCTCGATCGTACGTGTCATGGACCATGCCAAAGCTGGGTGTGCCGTATTATCTTGGTGAGGCAAGATGGAGAAATGGTGGTTCTCATAGCTTGAAAGTAGATGCTTGATCTAAGTGTGGTTTCGAAAATCCCTTGTTTATGTAATGCTAAGTGTGTACCTCCCATTAAGGGTGTACCTCTTATTATTAGAGCGCCTGTCAAGGCATTGATCGTCCGTAACACGGGTCATGCCAAAGCTGAGCGTGCCGGATTATCTTTGTGAGGCAGGGGAGGAAATCGTGGTTCCTACAGCTTGAATATGGTTTATCTTAGGTTAAGTTGTCAAGTTTGACTTGAGACTTAATGGTACAGATGAGACGAGTATGCAATGATATTTGATATCATAGTCTCATAAGAGGATCTAAGAGTCACATTGGATGTGATCGACATTAGATGTCTACCTAAATAGTATAAGGATGGGTGTAACAATCCATACTTATGTGAAATACGGATCTTAGTCCCATATAGAAAATTATTATAGGGTTATTTTTCTGTATGGGAATATAGCTCATATTTGCATCTGTTGTTGTCATTGTTTGATGATGGACTAGCTGGTAGTGGATCATAGATAGATTGACACTGATTGATGATGGACTAGCTGGTAGTAGATCATTAATAGAATCTGCATTTGTTTTTGTTCATTCTGTTTTGTCTTTTTGTAGGACATGGCGTCCACCGGTAGCGTACCGAGTTTGACGATGCGATCTATCCTTGAAAAGGATAAGCTTACCGGGACGAACTTCTTAGACTGGTATCGGAATTTGAGAATTGTTCTCAAGCACGACAAGAAGTCATACGTCCTGGAAGGGGCTCTACCACTAGAGCCTACGGCCAATGCCACGAGAGCCGTCAAGGATGCTTGGTTGAAGCATCTCCTGTCTCATGTTGGGAAGCATGGCCCCGATCTGCAAAAGCAGTTTGAGGGGAAGAGCGTGTTTGATATGATCGAACAGCTCAAGACCATGTTTCAGGAGCTAGCGCGTACTGAAAAGTACAAGATGCTAAAAGCTCTAGTGAAGACGGAGATGCCGAGAGGCAGCTCTGTCAACACCCACGTCCTCAAAATGCGAGCTCATGTTGAGGAACTTGAGCGTTGGTTGCAGACTTGATCCTGATGTCATTACCCGAGGACTATAACGAGTTCGTGATGCAGTACCATATGCACGGGATGACTAAGAGCTTAGCCGAACTGCATGGGATGTTGAAATCGGCCGAGTAGGATATCGTGGTGCACAAGACTGTGCTTGCTGATAAGAACAACTCCAGCAAGAAGCGGCGGGGTAAAGCCAAAAAGAAGGTGTCGAAAAAGGCAAAGGTTGCCTCTACGCCTAAGGCTAAGCCCGATAAGGGTGACTGTCATTACTGCGGAGTGTCTGGACACTGGAAGCGTAATTGTCACCTTTACTTGGAGGATCTGAAGGACAAGAAGCTTGGTGAAGCTTCTGTCTCAGGTATTCATGTTAAAGAAGCTAACATCTGTACTACATCTTCATGGGTATTAGATATCGGAAGTGTCTCACACATTTGTGGAAATGTGCAGGGACTAAGAAGAAGTAGGATGCTAGCTAAGGGAGAAGCGGATCTACGCATCGGAAATGGAGCAAGAGTTGATGCATTGTGTGTTGGCGTTTACGATTTGCATCTTCCTTCTGGACTTGTTTTAGAGCTTAGTAATTGTTACTATGTTCCTGCGATTAGCAGAAAATTTATTTCTATTTCATGTCTGGATTTGGATGGTTTTCGATTTGTGATTGAGAACTCGAGTTTGATGATTTATCGAGACGATATTTACTATGGTAATGGTTATCTAGTTAATGGTTTATACGTCTTGAATGATCAGCCTTCGAACTCGAAATCATCCATCTATAGCGTGAGTACTAAACGGTTTAAGCCGAACGACTTAAACCCAACCTTCCTCTGGCATTGTCGTCTAGGCCATATAAACGAGAAACGCATACAGAAGCTTCATTCTGAAGGTCTTCTAGATTCATTTGACTTTGAGTCTCTTGAATCTTGCGAGTCTTGTTTAATGGGCAAGATGACAAAGCATCCTTTCAAAGGGAAAGGACAGAGAGCGACAGAGTTATTGGATCTGATACATAGTGATGTATGCGGACCAATGAGCTGTCCAGCTAGAGGAGGTTATCTGTATTTCGTTACGTTCACTGATGATTTCAGTCGATACGGTTATCTCTATTTGATGAGACATAAGTCTGAAACACTTGAAATGTTCAAGGCTTTCAGAAACGAAGTGCAGAACCAGCTTGGCAAGACGATCAAGACACTTCGAGCCGATCGTGGTGGCGAGTATATGAGCCAAGAGTTCTCTGACTATCTGGTTGATTGTGGTATTGTATCACAATTAACTCCTCCTGAAACGCCACAATGGAATGGCATGTCTGAACGGAGAAACCGAACACTTTTAGACATGGTTCGATCAATGATGAGTCAGACAGATCTTCCGAAGTCCTTTTGGGGCTATGCTTTAGAGACCGCTGCGTACCTGTTGAACATGAGTCCAACGAAGTCGGCTGAAACGACACCATATGAGATATGGACGGGGAAGCGTCCCGCGTTGTTGTTTGTCAGAATTTGGGGTTGCGACGTTTACGTGAAGCGTCAGATGACTGATAAGTTATCCTCCAAATCTGACAAGTGTTTATTTGTAGGCTACCCTAAGGAAACTAAGGGTTACTACTTCTACATTCCGGCAGAGAACAAAGTGTTCATTGCCAGGAATGCGACTTTTATGGAACGAGAGTTCGTCTCCAAAAGAGTTAGTAGGAGTAGAATCGAACTTGAGGAAGTTCGAGAGCAGCAAGTAGACGTTGAGCCGAGTAAACAAGTTGAAGATGTTCAACCTGTTTCACTGCCGGTTGTGATTCAACCTTCGACGAATGAACCTCGGAGATCAGGCAGGATTCGCCAAGAGCCTGTGAGATACGGATTTCTCGTGACTGGGAATGAGGAGCTCATGTTATTGGAACGTGATGAGCCTACCACATACCTAGAGGCTATGGAGAGTCCGGATTCCGAGAAATGCGCGAGGCTATGAAGTCCGAGATGCAATCCATGTCAAACAACCAAGTATGGACTCTGGTTGATGCATCTGAAGGGATAAAACCCATCG
>NW_010966352.1:47101-55279 GCF_000463585.1 Tarenaya hassleriana
GACTATGAGATATGGCAAATGGATGTCAAGACCGCGTTCCTTAACGGGAACTTGACTGAGGATGTGTACATGATACAACCCGAAGGTTTTGTCGATCCAAGGAACCCGAGGATGGTGTGCAAGCTTCAGAGGTCCATTTATGGACTGAAGCAGGCTTCAAGAAGCTTGAACCTTCGGTTTGATGAGACAATAAAAAAGTTTGGTTTCTCACAAAACGAGGACGAGCCATGTGTTTACAAGAAGGTTAGTGGGAGCACAATAGTTTTTTTAGTGTTGTACGTGGATGACATTCTCCTCATAGGGAATGACGTTCCTACCTTGCAAGACGTTAAATCTTGGCTAGGAACGCAGTTTTCTATGAAGGACCTAGGAGAAGCGGCTTATATTCTAGGCATAAAGATCTATAGAGATTGATCGAGGCGTCTTCTAGGATTGTGTCAGAGTACTTACATCGATAAGGTCTTGAAACGGTTCAAGATGCAAGATTCCAAGAAAGGAACCTTACCGATGAGCAGTGACACAGTTCTCTACAAGAGTCAGTGTCCTATGACACCTGATGAGCGAGAACGCATGGATCGGATTCCATATGCTTCGGCAATTGGATCCATCATGTATGTCATGCTCTATACTCGACCGGATGTATCCTACGCATTGAGCATTACGAGTAGATACCAGTCAGATCCAGGTGAGTCGCACTGGATCGCCATCAAGAACATCCTTAAGTACTTGAGAAGGACTAAGGATGTGTTCTTGGTGTACGGTGGGTCGGAAGACGAGCTCGCTGTAAAGGGTTACACCGATGCTAGTTTCCAGTCAGACCCGGATGACTATAGATCGCAGTCTGGCTATGTTTTCTGTTTGAATGGACGCGTTGTTAGCTAGAAGAGTTCCAAGCAAGCGACCGTTGCAGATTCTACTACAGAAGCTGAGTATATTGCAGCGTCGGACGCAGCAAAGGAAGCTGTTTGGATCAGAAAGTTTGTTGGAGAATTGGGTGTCATTCCTAGTGCTGATAGTCCCATTGCTCTGTATTGTGACAACAATGGAGCGATCGCACAAGCGAAAGAACCCAGATCGCATCAACGATCCAGACACATACTCAGACGATTTCACCTTATCAGGGAGATCATAGACAGAGGAGACGTACACATTTGCAGAGTGTCGACAGATGACAACATTGCCGATCCGTTGACGAAGCCTCTCCCTTCGTCGAAGCATGAGGGTCATGTTAGGGATATGGGCATTAGATGTTTAGCAGTTCATGATTAGAGCAAGTGGGAGATTGTTGGTTTAGTGCTCTATGATGTACTGTTTATGAGCTTTGTTCAGATACATTTGTTGTATTGATACTTTCTATGATTTTATGAGAGTATTTGATTCATTACATGAGGACTTGAATCTCATATGACGGTTCCATGATTGGATCCTAAGACCTGAGATATCTACAGAATCCAACATGAGGAGTTGCGTGCTTTGAATACGTCAAACGTCCTGCGTAACAGGAGGACTATAAAGGCGTGTATCAGGTACGAAACGAATCATGTACTGGATTGTAGATAGTCAAGATGGGATTTGTACCTCTCGTAAAAGAGAGAGATATCGTTGGGCCCCTTGTGTGAGCAAGACTGTAGAAATGTGTGGCCGCACTATAGACGAACGTCGTCTATTTCAGACAGTCGAACTCAGTGAACGAGAAAGCAGTCGAATCAGATAAGGTGGCTTGTCCATGCCTTATGTTCTACATATGATATCGTGATACAAAAGGATCATCAACCGGAATCATCTCTGGCGTTCGTAAAGATCACGAACAAACTCTATTCGAGATAGGTAGTCATAGTGTCTTGCTAGAGACCGCCTATGACTTGTATATCCGGAATAGAGATTTCAGATTATACTGCTATATCGAATGAGCCTACAGGGTCACACACGCAGGGAAGGACAAATGCACGAAAGAAAACGACGGAAAACCGAGTCGGAAGGGTCCAGACCCGACGGTCCGGATGCGTGGTCCGTCCGTTCTGAGGAGTGGAACGGACGGTCCACGACAACACGCAGACCCTCCGTTCTATGAGGATAGAACGGACGGTCCGCACTAAACGTAGACCATCCGTTCTGCCTTACTGGAACGGACGGTCCACGTTCAATTCCGGACTGTCTGTTCCAGGTTTCGGTTTTCCAAAAATTAAACCAAAATTAGGGTTAAATCGCCTTATAAGAAGGAGATTAAAAAACCCTAATCGGTATGGGATTTTGGAGAGCCGACCTGAGAGGTGTTCTAAAGACTTTTGGTGAGATCCAAGAGTTTTGTGAGGCGATCGAAGTTTCGTTTTCTCGAAGCACAAATCGAATAGAGATTCGAGTCCTAGCAGACAAGTTCCAAGCGTTGGAATCCATCCCGAAGTGTGGATACGTGTAGAGGGCGAGGTGTTCTTCCTCCCTTTCGTGATCAGACGAATTCTTCGATTGATACAGGCCCCGGATCGATTGAGGTAAGCGTTCTAACATTTCTACGATTCAATAGAAGCATGGTTCTAGGGTTTATTAAATTTTTGTTTTACATCCGCTGCGCAAACCCTAGAATCGATCTCCTAGGAATAGGATTCGCTTTAGAGATCCCAGGAAACCCATCAAAGTATTCTTCCTCCCTTTCGTGATCGAACGAGTTCTTCAATTGATACAAGCCCCAGATCGATTGAGGTAAGCGTTCTAACGTTTCTACGATTCATAGAAGCATGGTTCTAGGCTTTATTAAATTTTTGTTTTACATCTGCTGCGCAAACCCTAGAATCGATCTCTTAGGAATAGGATTCGCTCTAGAGATCCCATGAAACCCAACAGTGGTATCAGAGCCTGGTTGTTCTGTTTTGATTTCGTAGAACCCGATCACGCACGTTTTAGGATTTGAATCGTTTGAATCCATGTTTACTTTGAATTCTATGCGTGTTTGATGATTGAATCTATGGTAGATTGCATGTTTCATGTTGCATAGAGTGTAGGAGTTCGAATTTTGGGTCAACAAGAGAATTCAGATCAGTTTCGGGTCTAATCGGGGCCGAGGATGCGGGAAAACGTGATCTGATCACGTAGACGAACCCTAGACCGTCCGTTCTGGGTAAGCCAGACCGGACGGGCCCGGGGGGGGGGACTACACAGATCAGAACGGAAGGTCCGCACTAGACCGTCCGTTCCGTCTGCTGCGGACCGTCCGTTCCAGCTGGTCTCGGACTGGAACGTCCGTTATGGCTTCTGAAGTCGAGAACGACCGTTCTATCAAACCTGGAACGTCCGTTCTACATCTAGAACGGACGGTCTAAGGTACAGATTCCAAAATTTTTCATTTTCTAGGTCCGATTACGCAATCGTTGCTTAATCTGATCAACTGTAACTCAAATAGACATGATTCATTCTTATGGATGGTCCACAGTGAATGAATGCATTTAACTTGATCAAGATATTGGATATGCTTGATTGAGTGGGAGCTTCGAAATTGGGATTACATAATCGAATGGATGGTCTATTCGGATCATGTAATACATCTGATCAAGGAATAATTATTGATCCTTGATATATACAATCGTTGCACAGAAACCGGTTAGATCTAGGAGCTCTACGAGTAAAGCACTTGTCAAGGCCTCGATCGTACGTGTCATGGGCCATGCCAAAGCTGGGTGTGTCGTATTATCTTGGTGAGGCAAGATGGAGAAATGGTGGTTCTCATAGCTTGAAAGTAGATGCTTGATCTAAGTGTGGTTTTCAAAATCCCTTATTTATGTAATGCTAAGCGTGTACCTCCCATTACTAGAGCGCCTGTCAAGGCATCGAGCGTCCGTAACACGGGTCATGCCAAAGCTAAGCGTGTCGGATTATCTTTGTGAGGCAGGGTAGGAAATCGTGGTTCCCACAGCTTGAATATGGTTTACTTTAGGTTAAGTTGTCAGGTTTGACTTGAGACTTAATGGTACAGATGAGACGAGTATGCAATGATATTTGATATCATAGTCTCATAAAAAGAGAAATCGTGGTTCCCACAGCTTGAATATGGTTTACTTTAGGTTAAGTTGTCAGGTTTGACTTGAGACTTAATGGTACAGATGAGACGAGTATGCAATGATATTCGATATCATAGTCTCATAAAAGATCTAAGAGTCACATTGGATGTGATTGACATAAGATGTCTACCTAAATAGCATAAGGATAAGTGTACCAATTTATTCTTGTGTGAAATACGGATCTTAGTCCCATATAGAAAATTATTGTAGGGTAATTTTTCTTTATGGGAATATAGTTTGTATATGCATCATGTTGTCATTGATTGGTGATGGACTAGCTGGTAGTAGATCATTAATGTCTTGTCGATGATTGATGATGCACTAGCTGGTAGTAGATCATTGATAGAATCTGCATTTGTTTTTGTTCGTTCTGTTTTTGTCTCTTTTGTAGGACATGGCATCAACCGGTAGCGTACCGAGTTTGACGATGCGATCTATCCTAGAGAAGGATAAATTGGCTGGGACGAACTTCTTGGACTGGTATCGAAACTTGAGAATTGTTCTCAAGCACGATAAGAAATCGTACGTACTGGAAGGGGCTCTACCACCAGAACCTGCGGCCAATGCCACGAGAGCCGTCAGGGATGCTTGGTTGAAGCATCAGACTGACGAGAATGAGATCTCCTGTCTCATGTTGGGAAGCATGGCCCCGAATCTGCAGAGGCAGTTTAAGGGAAAAAGCATGTTTGATATGATCGATCAGCTCAAGACCATGTTTGAAGAGCTAGCGCATACTGAAAAGTACAAGACGCTGAAAGCTCTGGTGAAGACGAGGGGAAGAGCGTGTTTGATATGATCAATCAGCTCAAGACCATGTTTGAGGAGCTAGCGCGTACTGAAAAGTACAAGACGCTGAAAGCTCTGGTAAAGACGGAGATGCCGAGAGGTAGCTCTGTCAACACCCACGTCCTCAACATAAGAGCTCATGTTGAAGAACTTGAGCGTATGGGAGTGAAGCTCGATGGTGACTTCGTTGCAGACTTGATCCTGATGTCATTGCCCGAGGACTATAACCAGTTCGTTATGCAGTACCGCTCGATGGTGACTTCGTTGCAGACTTGATCCTGATGTCATTGCCCGAGGACTATAACCAGTTCGTTATGCAGTACCATATGCACGGGATGACTAAGAGCTTAGCCGAACTGCATGGGATGTTGAAATCGGCTGAGCAGGATATCGTAGTGCCCAAGTTTGTGCTTGCTGTGGAGAAAAACTCCAGTAAGAAGCGGTGGGGTAAAGCCAAGAAAAAGGCAGCGAAAAAGGCAAAAGTTGCCTCTACGTCTAAGCCTAAACCCGATAATGGTGACTGTCATTACTGCGGAGTGTCTGGACAATGGAAGCGTAATTGTCACCTTTACTTGGAGGATCTGAAGGACAAGAAGCTTGGTGAAGCTTCTGCCTCAGGTATCCACGTTATAGAGGCTAACATCTGTACTATATCTTCGTGGGTATTAGATACCGGAAGTACCTCACATGTTTGTGGAAATGTGCAGGGACTAAGAAGAAGTAGGATGTTGGCTAAGGGAGAAGCGGATCTACGCGTCGGAAATGGAGCAAGAGTTGCTGCATTGTGTGTTGGCGTTTATGATTTGCATCTGCCTTCTGGACTTGTTTTAGAACTTACTAATTGTTACTATGTGCCTGCGATTAGCAGAAACATTATTTATATTTCATGTCTGGATTGGGATGGTTTTCGATTTGTTATTGAGAACTCGAGTTTGATGATTTATCGAGACGATGTTTACTATGGTAATGGTTATCTAGTGAATGGTTTATACGTCTTGAATGATCAACCTTCGAACTCAACGTCATCCATCTATAACGTGAGTACTAAACGGTTTAAGCCGGATGATTTAAACCCGAACTTCCTCTGGCATTGTCGTCTAGGCCATATAAACGAGAAACGCATACAGAAGCTTCATTCTGAAGGTCTTCTGGATTCATTTAACTTTGAATCTCTTGAATCTCTTGAATCTTGTGAGTCTTGTTTGATGGGCAAGATGACAAAGCATCCTTTGAAGGGGAAAGGACAGAAAGCGACAGAGTTATTGGATCTGATACATAGTGATGTATGCGGACCAATGAGCTGTCCAGCTAGAGGAGGTTATATGTATTTCTTACGTTCACTGATGATTTCAGTCGATATGGTTATGTCTATTTGATGAGATATAAGTCTGAAACACTTGAAATGTTCAACGCTTAGAAACGAAGTACAGAACTAGCTTGGCAAGACGATCAAGACACTACGATCAGATCGTGGTGGCGAGTATATGAACCAAGAGTTCACTGACTATCTGGTTGATTGTCGACAGTTATCACAATTAACTCCTCCTGGAACGCCACAGTGGAATGGCGTGTCTGAACGAAGGAACCGAACATTGTTAGACATGGTTCGGTCGATGATAAGTCAGACAGATCTTCCGAAGTCCTTTTGGGGCTACGCTTTAGAGACCTGAACAGGAGTCCAATAAACGACGCCATATAAGATATGGACGGGGAAGCGTCCCGCGTTGTCGTTTGTCAGAATTTGGGGTTACGACGCTTACGTGAAGCATCAGATGACTGATAAGTTATCCTCCAAGTCTGATAAGTGTTTATTTGTAGGCTACCCTAACGAAACTAAGGTTACTACTTCTACATTCCGGCTGAGAACAAGGTGTTCATTGCTAGGAATGCTTTTATGGAGCGAGAGTTCGACTCCAAAAGAGTCAGTGGGAGTAGGATCGAATTTGAGAAAGTTCGAGAGCAACAAGTAGACGCTGAGCCGAGTGAATAAGTTGAAGAAGTTCAACCTATTTCACTGTCGGTTGTGACCGAAACTAAGGTTACTACTTCTACATTCCGGCTGAGAACAAGGTGTTCATTGCTAGGAATGCTTTTATGGAGCGAGAGTTCGACTCCAAAAGAGTCAGTGGGAGTAGGATCGAATTTGAGAAAGTTCGAGAGCAACAAGTAGACGCTGAGCCGAGTGAATAAGTTGAAGAAGTTCAACCTATTTCACTGTCGGTTGTGACTCAACCTTCAACGAGTGAACCTCGGAGATCAGGAGGATTCGCCAAGAGCATGTGAGATACGGATTTCTCGTGACTGGGAATGAGGAACTCATATTATTAGAACATGACGAGCCTACCACATACTCAGAGACTATGGCGAGTCCGGATTCCAAGAAATGGCGCGAGGCTATGAAGTCTGAGATGCAATCCATGTTAGACAACCAAGTATGGACTCTGGTTGATGCATCTGTAGGGATAAAACCCATCGGATGCAAGTGGATCTTCAAGAAGAAGACTGACATGGATGACAACGTGCACACGTATAAGGCACGACTTGTGGCGAAAGGATTCCGTCAAATTCATGGTATTGACTATGATGAGACCTTTTCGCCCGTAGTTATGTTGAAGTCCATCAGGATCCTACTTGCCATAGCCGCATATTACGACTATGAGATATGGCAAATGGATGTCAAGACCGCGTTCCTTAACGGGAACTTAACCGAGGATGTGTACATGAAAAAATCCGAATGTTTTGTCGATCCGAGGAACCCGAGGATGGTGTGCAAGCTTTAGAGGTCCATTTACGGACTGAAGCAGGCTTCGAGGAGCTGAAACCTTCGCTTTGATGAGACAATCAAAAGGTTTGGTTTCTCACAGAACGAAGACGAGCCATGTGTTTACAAGAAGGCTGGTGGGAGCACAATTGTATTTCAAGTGCTGTACGTGGATGACATTCTCCTTATAGGGAATGACGTTCCTACCCTGCAAGACGCTAAGTCTTGGCTAGGAACGCAGTTTTCGATGAAGGACCTAGGAGAAGCGGCCTATATTCTAGGCATAAAGATCTATAGAGATAAATCGAGGCGTCTTCTAGGATTGTGTCAGAGTAGTTATATCGATAAGGTCTTGAAACGGTTCAATATGCAAGATTCCAAGAAAGGAATCTTACCGATGAGTAGTGGCACAGTTCTCTACAAGAGTCAGTGTCCTACGACACCTGATGAGCGAGAACGCATGGACCGGATTCCATATGCTGCGGCAATTGGATCCATCATGTATGCCATGCTTTGTACTCGACCAGATGTATCACATGCGTTGAGCATTACGAGTAGATACCAGTCAGATCCAGATGAGTC
>NW_010966352.1:63833-64189 GCF_000463585.1 Tarenaya hassleriana
TCTCGAGACTTAGAACTCGTTTTTGGATCTCCAAAAACTCTCTCTTTTCTGCCAAAAGTCGGCTCACTTTCGTCTCTCTCAGTTAGGGTTTTTTTAATCTCCTTCTTATATGGTGATTTAACCCTAATTCGGTTTAATTTCGGAAAATTTGAAGCCCGTAACGGACGGTCCAGAAAAGCCCGTGGACCATCCATTCCAGCACGTAGAACGGACGGTCTACTCACGTGGACCGTCCGTTCCAGACTTTCTAGAACGGACGGTCCGTTCTGAACCGTCGCAGAACACTCTTAGCAGATTTTTGGAGAGATCCAAGAGATTGAGAGTGTGATCAAAGTCATCAAGAATAGATCTTAGCG
>NW_010966352.1:64536-65904 GCF_000463585.1 Tarenaya hassleriana
GTAGATATCTCAGGTCTTAGGATTCAATCATGGAATCGTCGTATGAGATTCAAGTCATGACGCTAGTCCATGTGAGAATCTCATGCGGGTCAATCCAGTATTCCGTTCTCCAACGAATACCTATGACTGTGATCGTATCCAATACCTATGATCATCTATGTGATCATCAATCACACATCATACTAGTCTTATTATGTCGTTATTCCCATAATGATACAAGACTAGGGAGTTTAGTATCATTCCTAATGATACATGGATTTCATAACAGATCTAGTATGCAAGAACATGTAATGAATCAAATACTCTCAAAAAACCATAGTAAGTGTCAATACATCGAATGTATCTAAAGAAAGCTCATAAACAGTACATCATAGAGCACTAAACCAACAATCTCCCACTTGCTCTAATCATGAACTGCTAAACATCTAATGCCCATATCTTTAACATGACCCTCATGCTTCGACGAAGGGAGAGGCTTCGTCAACGGATCGGTAATGTTGTCATCTGTCGACACTCTGCAAATGTGCACGTCTCCTCTGTCTATAATCTCCCTGATAAGGTGAAATCGTCTGAGTATGTGTTTGGATCTTTGATGGGATCTGGGTTCTTTCGCTTGTGCGATCGCTCCATTGTTGTCACAATACAGAGCAATGGGGCTATCAGCACTCGGAATGACACCCAAGTCGCCAACAAACTTCCTGATCCAAACAGCTGTTGGGTTATCTACGGGTTCCTAGCATGCGATCATATCGATCTAGGGTTTGGTTTACTAGGTTTCATGCAGCGGAAGAAAGATCTAAACCTAGTCCAACGTCACACGCAACCAAACTCGCAAAACCCGAAAGATCGTGCATATCATCGAGGAAATCGTTACTTACCTCGTTCTCGATGAGACTTGAAGTTTATTTCGATCCGGGGCCTGTTCTAAATCACCAAGAGCTGAAAGTACAGCTCCTCTACACGTATCCACACCGACGGAAGGATTCCAAACGATTTGGAACGAATCTGCTAGGATTAGTGAAGAAAAGGGTAACTCAAGAGACGAGATCCAATCCCGGGACAATAGAAATCGAAGAGAACAGCTTCTCTAGGGTTCTAGGATGTTTCTCTGAGTTTTAGGTCAGCCTTAATTAAGTTTGGACGAAACCCCAAACTTAAATAAGATTAGAAAACCCTAAAAACGAATATTTGGAAACATTCCGGATCCCGGTCCGCCGGACCAGGAGCATGGTCCGGCGGACCAAACTTAGTCCGAGGCCCACGGATCGGCTGACCTGAAGGCTTGGTCCGGCGGACCACGTGTGGTCAGCTCCGGACCAAGACCCTTCTTGGTCAGCTCGGTCCGACTTGTCATTTCTCGGTCCGCCT
>NW_010966352.1:66043-68419 GCF_000463585.1 Tarenaya hassleriana
GGACCAACGCACTGAAAACCTCTTTTCGTGCTCGTTTCGGTCAAATCTCGTTTCCATTCTTCGTATTCTTCACGTATAAGTCCATCCCTATTGGTGTGTGACCCTGTAGGCCCATTCGCAGTGGCAGCAGCCTCGAGAACCATTCCCGATCTACAAGTCATGGTTAGCCTCTAGCAAGACGCCATGACCACCCATTTAGAATTGAGTTAGAGGTGATCTAACCAAGGCAATAACAGCTCGAGTTCTGATCCTTTATCTCACGATATCATGTGTTGAACAAGGGCATGGTTTGAGCCACCCTTCAAGTTCAACCGCTTTCTCGTCTTGGCAAATCGACTAATAAAATAGATGCAACTTCATCTATAGCGTGGCCACGCGTTTTCATAGTCCGACTTCCACGAGAGGGCCCAGCGATATCTCTCCTATTGAGGAGGTGATAAGTCCCATATTGCATGTCTATTATCTCCATATGATTCGTGAACGTATCTGATCAACGCCTTTATGATCATCCGGTTAAAGACGACGTTTGACGCAGTCAAGACACGCCACTCCTCATATCAGATACTCTAGACATCTCAGGTCTGAGGATCCAAGAACAAACCGCTTTATGAGATTCAAGTCATGACTCTGTCCATGTGACAATCTCATGCGGGTCAACCAGTCACTCATTCACAACGTGTACCCATGATTGTGATATGCATCCAATGCATCGATCACACCTCATGCTAGTCTTAATTCATCATTGTTCCCACAATGATAACTGACCAGGGTGTTTAGAATCATTCTGTAATGATTCAAGGATACCGTAATATAACAAACATGCCAATCATATAACGGGTATGTAATGCATTCATAAATCAATGAATCATTACAAAGTCAAATGTCATATCATGGATCATCCTAGAGTATTACAACCAACAATCTCCCACTATGTTGTATGATCTATCCTACAAGCATCTAATCCCCATACCCTTAACATGACCATCATGTTTTGACGAAGTGAGAGGCTTCGTCAATGGGTCGGCAGTATTATCATCTGTCGACACTCTGCTTATCTTCACGTCTCCTCTGTCGATGATTTCTCTGATCAAGTGAAATCGCCTTAGTATGTGTTTGGATCTCTGGTGTGACCGGGGTTCCTTAGCTTGCGCAATCGCACCATTGTTGTCACAGTACAACTCAATGGGATCTGCAATGCTAGAAATAACGCCTAGGTCTCCCACAAATTTCCTGATCCAAACAGCTTCCTTAGCTGCATCCGATGCAGCTATGTACTCAGCTTATGTAGTCGAATCTGCAACGGTTGGTTGTTTGGAACTCTTCCAACTGATAGCCCCACCGTTCAGGCAGAAAACATAACCTGACTGCGATCTGAAGTCATCTCTATCGGTTTGGAAATTAGCATCGGTATAACCACTTATAGCGAGCTCGTCTTCCAATCCGCCATACACCAAGAACAAATCCTTAGTCCTTCTCAAGTACTTAAGGATGTTCTTGACCGCAATCCAGTGAGCCTCACTTGGTGTAGATTGATATCTACTAGTCATGCTCAATGCATATGATACATCTGGACGAGTACACAACATGGCATACATGATGGATCCAATTGCCGAGGCATATGGAATCCTACTCATGCGCTCTTGCTCATCCTGTGTCTTTGGACACTGAGTCTTGCTAAGAGCAACGTCATGTCCCATTGGCAAGGTACCCCTCTTGGAGTCTTGCATCTTGAACCGATTCAAGACCTTGTCAATGTATGTACTCTGACTTAGGCCAAGAAGCCTTCTCGATCTATCTCTATAGATCTTGATGCCTAGAATATAGGCGGCTTCTCCTAAGTCTTTCATTGAAAAAACCGATCCTAGCCAGGATTTTACTCCTTGCAAGGTAGGAATGTCATTTCCGATGAGCAATATATCATCTACATAAAGTACAAGAAAGACTACTGCGCTCCCACTGACCTTCTTGTAAATACATGGCTCATCTTCATTTTGCAGGAAGCCAAACGTTTTGACTGCCTCGTCAAATCGAAGATTCCAGCTCCTCGAAACCTTTCTTCATTCCATAAATGTATCTCTGAAGTTTGCATACCTTCCTCGGACTCTTAGGATCGACAAAGCCCTCGGGTTGTGTCATGTACACATCCTCGAGCAGATTCCCGTTAAGGAATGCGGTCTTGACGTCCACCTGCCATATCTCGTAGTCATAATACACAGCTATGGCCAGCAGAATCCGTATGGATTTAAGCATCACAACTGGTGAAAAAGTTTCATCATAGTCTATACCATGAATATGCCGAAACCCTTTCGCTACGAGTCGTGCCTTATAGATATGCACGATGCCATCCATGTCGGTTTTCTTCTTAAAAACCCACTT
>NW_010966352.1:71234-74225 GCF_000463585.1 Tarenaya hassleriana
CTCTGACTTTGGTCCGGGGCTGACCAACTTGGTCAGCTCCGGACCAACTCGGTCCTTTTCTTTGGTCAGTCCGCCGGTCTTCGTCTCGGACCCGTGTTGTTCTCGCCTGGTCCGTCGGACCAACTCTTGGTCCGGGGCTGACCAGCGAGAACTTTGGTCCTCCTGACCAAAGATGTGGTCCGAAGTCTGATCTGTCTGCTGGTCCGGCTTACCAACTCTTGGTCCGGCTGACTGCGGACAAATCAGATTCGGAACAGATTTTTCGGGCTTCGAAAATTAGGGTTTTGTCCCGGTTTCGACACACCGTTA
Organism: Tarenaya hassleriana; assembly: GCF_000463585.1. NCBI lineage: Eukaryota > Viridiplantae > Streptophyta > Magnoliopsida > Brassicales > Cleomaceae > Tarenaya > Tarenaya hassleriana. The sequence continues at coordinate 71,544 of NW_010966352.1, forward strand.
ACCCGTCCCAGACTCCATACCATCCATGCATCATTCAACAATCACAAATATCATTAAACATGCATAGATTCAATGATTACATGCAATTTAACGATTAAATCATGCAATCATGCAACAGGCACGGCGATATACAGAGAACCAAGATTCAATGATTACATACAATTTAACGATTAAATCATGTAATCATGCAACAGGCACGGCGATATACAGAGAACCAGGCTCTGATACCACTGTTGGGTTATCTACGGGTTCCTAGCATGCGATCATATCGATCTAGGGTTTGGTTTACTAGGTTTCATGTAGCGGAAGAAAAAATCTAAACCTAGTCAAACGTCACACGCAACCAAACTCGCAAAACCCGAAAGATCGTGTATATCACCGAGGGAATCGTTACTTACCTCGTTCTCGATGAGACTTGAAGTTTATTTCGATCCGGGGCCTGTTCTAAATCACCAAGAGCTGAAAGTACAGCTCCTCTACACGTATCCACACCGACGGGAAGGATTCCAAACGATTTGGAACGAATCTGCTAGGATTAGTGAAGAAAAGGGTAACTCAAGAGACGAGATCCAATCCCGGGACAATAGAAATCGAGGAGAACAGCTTCTCTAGGGTTCTAGGGTGTTCTGAGTTTTTAGGTCGGCTCTCATTAAGTTTGGACGAAATCCCAAACTTAAATAAGATTAGAAAACCCTAAAACGAATTTTTTTGGAAATATTCCGGATCCCGGTCCGCCGGACCATGAGCTTGGTCCGGCGGACCAAGCTTAGTCCGAGGCCCACGGACCGGCTGGCCTGAAGGCTTGGTCCGGCGGACCACGTGTGGTCAGCTCCAGACCAAGACCTTTCTTGGTCAGCTGTTTCGGTCAAATCTCGTTTCCATTCTTCGTATTCTTCACGTATAAGTCCATCCCTATTGGTGTGTGACCCTGTAGGCCCATTCTAAGTTGTAGTGACTTTAGGAACTTTTCCCGAACCACAAGTCATGGTTAGCCTCTAGCAAGACGCCATGACCACCCATTTAGAATTGAGTTAGAGGTGATCTAACCAAGGCATTAACAGCTCGAATTCTGATCCTTTGTCTCACGATATCATAAGTTGAACAAGGGCATGATTTGAACCACCCTTCAAGTTCAACTGCTTTCTCGTCTTGGCAAATCGACTAATAAAATAGATGCAACTTCATCTATAGCGTGGCTACGCGTTTTCATAGTCCGACTTCCACGAGAGGGCCCAACGATATCTCTCCTGTTAAGGAGGTGACAAATCCCATATTGCATGTCTACTATCTCCATATGATTCGTGAACGTATCTGATCAACGCCGTTATAATCATCCGGTTAAAGACGACGTTTGACGCAGTCAAGACACGCCACTCCTCATATCAGATACTCTAGACATCTCAGGTCTGAGGATCCAAGAACGAACCGCTTTATGAGATTCAAGTCATGACTCTGTCCATGTGACAATCTCATGCGGGTCATCCAGTCACTCGTTCACAACGAGTACCCATGATTGTGATCTACATCCAACGTGTTGATCACACCTCATGCTAGTCTTCATTCAACATTGTTCCCACAATGATGACTGACTAGGGAGTTTAGAATCATTCTCTAATGATTCAAGGATGCCGAAATACAATAAACATGCTAATCGTATAACGGATAAATAATGCATTCATAAATCAATGAATCAATACAAAGTCAAAATGTCATATTACGGATTATCCTAGAGCATTACAACAAACAATCTCCCACTATGCTCTATGATCTATCCTACAAGCATCTAATCCCCATACCCTTAACATGACCATCATGCTTGGACGAAGGGAGAGGCTTCGTCAATGGGTCGGCAATATTATCATATGTCGATACTCTGCTTATCTTCACGTCTCCTCTGTCGATGATTTCCCTAATCAAGTGAAATCGCCTGAGTATGTATTTGGATCTCTGGTGTGACCGGGGTTCCTTAGCTTGCGCAATCGCACCATTGTTGTCACAATACAACTCAATGAGATCTGCAATACTAGGAATGACGCCCAGGTCTCCCACGAATTTCCTGATCCAAACAGCTTCCTTAGCTGCATCCGATGCTGCTATGTACTCGGCTTCTGTAGTCGAATCTGCCACGGTTGGCTGTTTGGAACTCTTCCAACTGATAGCCCCACCGTTCAGGCAGAAAACATAACCTGACTGCGATCTGAAGTCATCTCTATCGGTTTGGAAACTAGCATCGGTATAACCACTTATAGCGAGCTCGTCTTCCAATCCGCCATACACCAAGAACAAATCCTTAGTCCTTCTCAAGTACTTAAGGATGTTCTTGACCGCAATCCAGTGAGCCTCACCTGGTGTAGACTGATATCTACTAGTCATACTCAATGCATATGATACATCCGGACAAGTACACAACATGGCGTACATGATGGATCCAATTGCCGAGGCATATGGAATCCTACTCATGCGCTCTTGCTCATCCTGTGTCTTTGGACACTGAGTCTTGCTAAGAGCAACGTCATGTCCCATTGGCAAGGCACCCCTCTTGGAGTCTTGCATCTTGAACCGATTCAAGACCTTGTCAATGTATGTACTCTGACTTAGACCAAGAAGCCTTCTCGATCTATCTCTATAGATCTTGATTCCTAGAATATAGGCGGCTTCTCCTAAGTCCTTCATCGAAAAAAC
>NW_010966352.1:75541-76552 GCF_000463585.1 Tarenaya hassleriana
GATTCCTAGATGAGTATGGGATAGTGATACGCTATCACTGCATGTTCCTCATCCCATCCTTACCATTAGGTCCAAGTCCGACTTGATAACCCAATTCAAGCTCAACCATATTTGAGCTATGAGAATCACGATTTCTCCATACTGCCTCACAAAGATAATCAGGCACGCTCATCTAGGGCATGACCCGTAACCATGACGATCGAGGCCTTGACAGTTGCTCTACTAATGGGCGGTAATAGCTTGAGATTAATCATGAGGAAGAGGACAAAATTTCGGACTTGAGAAGTGTCTGAGGTCCAGTCCGGAGCTGACCAGAATCTGGTCCGCCGGACTGACCTTGGTCAGCTTCTCTGGTCCGCCGTTCTGTCTGTTTTTGGAGAAATTCTGAGCTTGGTCCGGAGCTGACCAGATTTGGTCAGCCCCGGACCACCTCAGTCTGTTTCTCCTGCTTCGAGCTGACCAGGAATCGGACTCAGTTCGAAAACTGAGCTTGGTCCGGGGCTGACCAAGTTTGGTCAGCCCCGGACAAACTCAGTCCGTTTCCTTGGTCCGGCTAACCTGGAATCGGAGCGCAGACTTATCTGGTCTTGGTCCGGGGCTGACCAGCTTGGTCAGCTCCGGACCAACTCGGTCCTTTTCCTTGGTCAGTCCGCCGGTCTTCGTCTCGGACCCGTGTTGTTCTCGCCTGGTCCGTCGGACCAACTCTTGGTCCGGGGCTGACCAGCGAGAACTTTGGTCCTCCTGACCAAACACGCGGTCCGGAATCTGATCTGTCTGCTGGTCCGACTGACCAACTCTTGGTCCGGCTGACCGCGGACAAATCAGATTCGGAACAGATTTTTCGGGATTCGAAAATTAGGGTTTTGTCCCGGTTTCGATGCACCGTTAACCCGTCCCAGACTCCATACCATCCATGCATCATTCAACAATCACAAATATCATTAAACATGCATAGATTCAATGATTACATGCAATTTAACGATTAAATCATGCAATCATGCAACAGGCACG
>NW_010966352.1:89581-90046 GCF_000463585.1 Tarenaya hassleriana
AACGCGGGACGCTTCCCCGTCCATATCTCATATGGCGTCGTTTCAGCCGACTTCGTTGGACTCCTATTCAGCAGGTACGCAGCGGTCTCTAAAGCATAGCCCCAAAAAGACTTCGAAAGATCTGTCTGACTCATCATGGACCAAACCATGTCTAACAGTGTTCGGTTCCTCCTTTCTGACACGCCGTTCCATTGTGGCGTTCCAGGAGGAGTTAATTGTGATACAATACCACAATCAACCAGATAGTCAGTGAACTCTTGGCTCATATACTCGCCACCACGATCGGATCGAAGTGTCTTGATCGTCTTGCCAAGCTGGTTCTGTACTTCGTTTCTGAAAGCCTTGAACATTTCAAGTGTTTCAGACTTATGTCTCATCAAATAGACATAACCGTATCGACTGAAATCATCAGTGAACGTAACGAAGTACAGATAACCTCCTCTAGCTGGACAGCTTATTGGTCCG
>NW_010966352.1:91784-96693 GCF_000463585.1 Tarenaya hassleriana
CTATATCTTGATTAAGTTACATGCATTCATTCACTATGGACCATCCATAAGAATAAATCATGTCTATTTGAGTCACAGTTGATCAGATTAAGCAACGATTGCACAATCGGATCAGAAAACGAAAAATTTCGGAATCTGGACCTTGGACTGTCCGTTCTAGACATAGAACGGACGTTCCATGCTTCGCAGAACGAGCGGACCGACTTCAGAAGTCAGAACGGACGTTCCACGCGGAAACAACACAGAACGGACGGTTTGCAGTTGGCGGAACGGACGGTCCACTCTCAGCCATGGAACGGACGGTCTCAACCATCCGGAATGGACGGTCCGCAGCAGACGGCACGGACGGTCCAGTGCGGACCATCTGTTCTGATCTGTGCAGTCCGCCACCCCGGACCGTCCGGTCTAGCTTACCTAGAACGGACGGTCTAGGGTTTGTCCCCATGATCAGATCACATTCTCCGGCGTTCTCAGCCCCGATCAGACCCGAAACCGATCCGAATTCACCTGTGGACCCAAAATTCGAACTCCTGCACTCTATGCAACATGAAACATGCAATCTACACTAGATTCAATCATCAAACATGCATAGAAATCAAAGCAAACATGGATTCAAACAATTCAAATCCTAAAACGTGCGTGATCGGGTTCTACGAAATCAAAACAGAGCAACCAGGCTCTGATACCACTGTTGGGATTCCTGGGATCTCTAGAGCGAATCCTATTCCTAAGAGATCGATTCTAGGGTTTGCGTAGCGGATATAAAACAAAAATTTAATAAACCCTAGAACCATGCTTCTTATGAATCGTAGAAACGTTAGAACGCTTACCTCAATCGATCCGGGGTCTGTATCAACTGAAAAATTCGTCCGATCACTTAGGCAGAAAGATTACCTCGCCCTCTACACGTATTCACACCTCGGGATGGATTCCAACAATTGGAACTTGTCTGCTAGGACTCGAATCTCTATTCGATATGTGCACCGAGAAATCTCGAGACTTAGAACTCGTTTTTGGATCTCCAAAAACTCTCTCTTTTCTGCCAAAAGTCGGCTCACTTTCGTCTCTCTCAGTTAGGGTTTTTTTTAACTCTTTCTTATAAGGTGATTTAACCCTAATTCGGTTTAATTTCGGAAAAACTGAAGCCCGGAACGGACGGTCCAGAAAAGCCCATGGACCGTCCGTTCCAGCACGTAGAACGGACGGTCTACTCACGTGGACCGTCCGTTCCAGACTTTCTGGAACAGACGGTCCGTTCTGGACCGTCGGGTCTGGCACGGCGGACCGTCTGTTCTGGACTTCTGGTCCGTTCGTTCCAAACTCTTCCATCTTGGTTTTTCCGTCGTTTTCTCGTGCGTTTTGTCCTTCCCTGCGTGTGTGACCCTGTAGGCTCATTCGATATAGCAGTATAACCCGAAATCTCTATTTCGGATATACAAGTCATAGGCGGTCTCTAGCAAGACACTATGACTACCTATCTCGAATAGAGTTTGTTCGTGATCTTTACGAACGCCAGAGATGATTCCGGTTGATGATCCTTTTGTATCATGATATCATATGTCGAACATAAGGCATGGACAAACCACCTTATCTGATTCGACTGCTTTCTCGTTCACTGAGTTCGACTGTCTGAAATAGACGACGTTCGTCTATAGTGCGACCACACATTTCTACAGTCTCGCTCACACGAGGGGCCCAGCGATATCTCTCTCTTTTACGAGAGGTACAAATCCCGTCTTGACTATCTACAATCCAGTACATGATTCGTTTCGTACCTGATACACGCCTTTATAATCCTCCTGTTACGCAGGACGTTAGACGTATTCAAAGCACGCAACTCCTCATGTTGGATTCCGTAAATGTCTCAGGTCTTAGGATCCAATCATGGAACCGTCATATGAGATTCAAGTCATGACGTTAGTCCATGTGACAATCTCATGCGGGTCAATCCAGTATTCCGTTCTCCAACGAATACCTATGACTGTGATCGTATCCAATACTTATGATCATCTATGTGATCATCAATCACACATCATACTAGTCTTATTATGTCATCATTCCCATAATGACACAAGACTAGGGAGTTTAGTATCATTCATAATGATACATGGATTTCATAACAGATCTAGTATGCAAGAACATGTAATGAATCAAATACTCTCATAAAACCATAGTAAGTATCAATACATCGAATGTGTCTAAAGAAAGCTCATAAACAGTACATCATAGAGCACTAAACCAACACATCCCAATCAACTTATACTTCTCAAGGATAGATTGCATCGTCAAACTCGGTATGCTACCAGTTGACGCCATGTCCTACAGAAAAAGACAAAATAGAACGAACAAAACAAAATGCATATTCTGTCAATGATCTACTACCAGCTAGTCCATCATTAATCAATGACAACATAGATGCATATAAAAGCTATATTCCCATATAGAAAATTAACCCTATCATAAATTTCTATATGGGACTAAGATCCATATTTCACATAAGAATAAGTTGTTACACTTATCCCTCGTTATTTAGGTAGACATCTAATGTCAATCACATCCAATGTGATTCCTTAGATCTTTTATGAGACTATGATATCGAATATCATTGCATACTCGTCTCATCTGTACCATTAAGTCTCAAGTCAAACCTGAGACTTAACCTAAGGTAAACCATATTCAAGGTGTGGGAACCACGATTTCCCACCCTGCCTCACAAAGATAATTCGACACGCTCAGTTTTGGCATGACCCGTGTTACGGACGATCGATGCCTTGGCAGACGCTCTAGTAATGGAAGGTACACGCTTAGCATTACATAAATAAGAGATTTTCGAAACTACATTTAGATCCAGCATCTACTTTCAAGCTATGAGAACCACAATTTCTCCATCTTGAGACGTAAAACGGATATTCCAGGTTTGGCAGAACGAGCGGTCTCGACACAGAGGTCTGAATGGACGTTCCACACTGAGACCAGCCGGAACGGACGGTTCGCAGCAGACGGAACGGACGGTCCAGTGCAGACCTTTCGTTCTGATCTACGCAGTCCGCCACCCCTGGACCGTCCGGTCTGGCTCACCCAGAATGGAAGGTTTAGGCTACGTGATGAGATCACATTCTTCTGCTTTCTTGGCCCCTATCAGACCCGAAACTGATCCGAATTCATCTGTAAACCCAAAATTTGAACTCCTGCACTCTATGCAACATGAAACATGCAATCTACCATAGAACGTGCGTGATTGGGTTCTACGAAATCAAAACGTGCGTGATTGGGTTCTACGAAATCAAAACAGAGCAACCACACTCTGATACCATTGTTGGGTTTCCTGTGATCTCTGAGCGAATCATATTCCTAAGAGATCGATTCTAGGGTTTGTGCAGCGGATGTAAAACAAAAATTATATGAAACCCTAGAACCATGCATGTATGAATCGTAGAAATGTTAGAACGCTTACCTCAATCGATCCGGGGCCTATATCAACTGAAGAATTCGTTCGATCACTTTAGGCAGAAAGATTACCTCGCCCTCTACACGTATCCACACCTCGGGATGGATTCCAACGATTGGAACTTGTCTGCTAGGACCCGAATCTTCTATTCGGTTTTGTGCTTCGAGAAAACGAGACTTTGATCACACTTATAACCTTTTGGGTCTCACCAAAATTCTGTAGAAGTGTTCTAAAGTCAGCTCTCTTTCATTAAGGTTTAATCTCTTTCTTATAAAGTGATTTAACCCTAATTTCGGTTTAATTTTCGAAAAACCCAAAGATCGAAACAGACGGTCCAAACTTACACGTGGACCGTCTGTTCCAGCTCTGCAGAGCGGACGGTTTGTCTACGTGGACCGTCCGTTCCAGGCAAGCCAGAACGGACCGATTGTTTTAGATTCTGAACTACATAGGAATATGGGTTTAGTTTCGGATCAAAATCGATAGAATAGATCATATTAATCACATAGGAATATGGTTTGATCGATCTAGGGTTGATGATAGTGTTCTTCATGCATCTAGTTTGATAAATCACATAGGGATATGGATTTAGAGAATTTTAGATAGTGAGTTATATGCCGGAAGGTGACCCCTCTATCTTTGTTGCTTGACGATTCCCGAATACAAATTCAATATCGTGATTCTCGCATACTTAGCATATACCCATACACGTGAATACGGTTCCGACACCCACGGTCATCCTTGCTTGCTAGTTTACACGTTTTTGTTTGCTTTCTTATTTTAGTTATTTTAGTTATTCCACATACTTCCACCATCACTTTCATCTGCTTGCTTTGATTTAGTTTCGATTAGGGTATAGATTTAGCTACCGGTCCTTGCGTTCGACCCCGCGTTACTGTTGGGTTATCTACGGGTTCCTAGCATGCGATCATATCGATCTAGGGTTTGGTTTACTAGGTTTCATGCAGCGGAAGAAAGATCTAAACCTAGTCAAACGTCACACGCAACCAAACTCGCAAAACCCGAAAGATCGTGTATATCACCGAGGGAATCGTTACTTACCTCGTTCTTGATGAGATTTGAAGTTTATTTCGATCCGGGGCCTGTTCTAAATCACCTAGGACTGAAGTTACAGTCCCTCTACACGTATCCACACCGACGGGAAGGATTCCAAACGATTTGGAACGAATCTGCTAGGATTAATGAAGAAAAGGGTAACTCAAGAGACGAGATCCAATCCCGGGACAATAGAAATCGAAGAGAACAGGTTCTCTAGGGTTCTAGGATGTTTCTCTGAATTTTAGGTCGGCCTTAATTAAGTTTGGACGAAATCCCAAACTTAAAATAAGATTAGAAAACCCTAAAAACGAATTTTGGAAAGTTTCCCAGATCCCGGTCCGCCGGACCAGGAGCTTGGTCCGGCGGACCAGGCTTAGTCCGACACTTGCGGACCGCTGACCT
>NW_010966352.1:96920-98292 GCF_000463585.1 Tarenaya hassleriana
CTGACCAAACTTGGTCAGCTCTGGACCAACACATTGAAAACTTCTTTTCGTGCTCGTTTCGGTCAAATCTCGTTTCTATTCTTCGTATTCTTCACGTATAAGTTCATCCCTATTGGTGTGTGACCCTGTAGGCCCATTCTAAGTGATAGTGACTTTAGGAAGTTTTCCCGAACCACAAGTCATGGTTAGCCTCTAGCAAGACTCCATGACCACCCATTTAGAATTGAGTTATAGGTGATCTAACCAAGGCATTAACAGCTCGAATTCTGATCCTTTGTCTCACGATATCATAAGTTGAACAAGGGCATGATTTGAGCCACCCTTCTAGTTCAACTGCTTTCTCGTCTTGGCAATTCGACTAATAAAATAGATGCAACTTTATCTATAGCGTGGCCACGCGTTTTCATAGTCCGACTTCCACGAGAGGGCCCGGCGATATCTCTCCTGTTAAGGAGGTGACAAGCCTCATATTGCATGTCTACTATCTCCATATGATTCGTGAACGTATCTGATCAACGCCGTTATAATCATCCGGTTAAAGACGACGTTTGACGCAGTCAAGATACGCCACTCCTCATATCAGATACTCTAGACATCTCAGGTATGAGGATCCATAAACGAACCGCTGTATGAGATTCAAGTCATGACTCTGTCCATGTGACAATCTCATGCGGGTCATCCAGTCACTCGTTCACAACGAGTACCCATGATTGTGATCTACATCCAATGCGTTGATCATACCTCATGCTAGTCTTGATTCAACATTGTTCCCACAATGATGACTGACTAGGGAGTTTAGAATCATTCTCTAATGATTCAAGGATGCCGAAATACAACAAACATGCTAATCGTATAACGGATAAATAATGCATTCATAAATCAATGAATCAATACAAAGTAAAATGTCGTATCATGGATCATCCTAGAGCATTACAACCAACAATCTCGCACTATGCTCTATGATCTATCCTACAAGCATCTAATCCCCATACCCTTAACATGACCATCATGCTTTGACGAAGGGAGAGGCTTCGTCAATGGGTCGGCAATATTATAATCTGTCGACACTCTGCTTATCTTCACGTCTCCTCTGTCGATGATTTCTCTGATCAAGTGAAATCGCCTGAGTATGTGTTTGGATCTCTGGTGTGACCGGGGTTCCTTAGCTGCGATCGCACCATTGTTGTCACAGTACAACTCAATGGGATCTGCAATGCTAGGAATAACACCCAGGTCTCCCACGAATTTCCTGATCCAAACAGCTTCCTTAGCTGCATCCGATGCAGCTACGTACTCGGCTTCTGTAGTCGAATCTGCAACGGTTGACTGTTTGGAACTCTTCCAACTGATAGCCCCACCGTTCAGACAGAAA
>NW_010966352.1:99777-102036 GCF_000463585.1 Tarenaya hassleriana
CCCCAGAAGGATTTAGGAAGATCGACCTGACTCATCATAGACCGTACCATATCTAATAAGGTTCGGTTCCTCCTCTCGGACACGCCATTCCACTGTGGCGTTCCAGGTGGAGTCAACTGTGAGACAATCCCACAATCTGCCAGATAGTCAGTGAAGTCTTGGCTCATATACTCGCCACCTCGATCAGATCGAAGCAACTTGATCGTCTTGCCAAGTTGGTTCTGTACCTCGCTTCTGACCCACTCTGGTCCGGCAGACCAGAAGATTGCCACACAAGTCCGCTCAGCGCTGAGCCAAGCCCGCCGGACCGAAGAGGAAGGAATCGAAGCCTGGTCCGGAGCTGACCAGATTTGGTCAGCCGGACCAGGACCACGAGCTTCAGCCAACCAGCGGACTCCGAGCCGAACGTCCTGACCAGACCTGAAGAACGGTTGGTCCCGAGTTGACCTACCCAGGTCCGCCGGACCAGACCGCCTTCTCTCCCCAGTCTGCCAGTCTCTCGCCCAGTCAGCCGCGGGAACCCACTGAACAGCTGGTCCGGAGCTGACCTATGTAGGTCCGCCGGACCAGGACGCCTGTGCCCTTCGTCAGTCCGCCGCTCGCCTACCCACTTAGCCCGGAGTGTACCTCTTGAATTCCTGGTCCGGAGCTGACCTATCTTGGTCAGCCGGACCAGGACCACTTTGCGCCGCGTTCTGCTTCTTCATTTACTCCTGGTCCGCCGGACCAACACCTTGGTCTGGCGGACTGCGTGACCTGGAACTGATTAAGTCCGAATTTTCGGACTTTTTGAAGAGAGCTCGATTTGGGAAAGCAAAGGAGGCGATTTTCTCTCCTCCAAAAGACCTAGGGCCGAATTCTTGAGGGAGGAACAGGGAGATTTGCCTTGGATTGAAGATTGAAGACATCATTGAGCATCTCTTTCCATTGAGTGATGAAATTGTTTGGGTTTGATTGCTAGAGTTTAATGAATGGTGTTTAATGCTTCCCATTGGATGAAAATCTCTTGGGTAGAATTTATGATTGAGAATTTCATGGAGACATGGATTCTTGATTCTTGGTGCATTCATTGAAATGGGTTGAGATTGAATGCGAAGAAATTCGGTTCAATTCAATCTAGGATCGTGACAAGGGGATTTAATGCATTCGGGAATTTCACTCTAAGCCACGAAAGTGGATAGAGTACTCTCTTGGATAACGGGTTTTCGGTTTGAGAGAGCCGAACCCGACCTTAGTCTTGGAATCCCTCACTTTAGAACAAGCATGATCTAGGTCCAATATTTCCTTACGGCATCCTTGCATGATTCGGTGAAACCCGATTCCCATAACCTTTCCCATCGATTATCTCTTGAACATTGCTTGCTTTGATTTTACGTTTTCATATTTAATTTTCCGCACTTTCAAAACCCACAAAACAATTATCCAATTTTATTTTTACCATTTTCCTAGTTTTAGTCGATTCCTAGCTTAATCGCTTAAGTCCTTGTGTTCGACCCCGGTACTACGACATCCGTATACTTGCGGATTAGTTGTGTGTCGGGTATAAATTTAAAGCTCGTCACGCAAGTGATCAAGTTTTTGGCGCCGTTGCCGGGGACTTTTTACGGTTTCCATAGCTAGGATAGATTGACTCTAGGTTAGTCTTTCCGGAGTCTTTGTTTTTTTCGGTTTGATTTTTTGTGTGTTTGTTCACTTCCTTTTTCTTTGTGTGTTTGTGTGATTTTTATTTTTCTCTTGAGTCAATTTTTCCTTATTTCTTTTATTTCTTGATTTTTCTGTTTATTATTTTTGCTGTTTGTATTTCTCTGGACTTTTCTGGACTTGTTTTGGATTTTTCGGGACCTTTCTGGACATTTTCAGAATTCCCTGGACTTTTTCAGAGTTATTCTGGATATTTTCTGGACTTTTCTGAATTTTTCTGGATTTTTTTCCAATTTTCCTGAACTTTTCCGGGATCGTTCTGGACTTTATCGGGTGTCTCTCCCTACTCTCTGCCTTTTTATTCACTTTGATTCACCTTCTCTGCCTTTTTCTGGACTTTTATTTTTGCAGATTCTCTTAGTGCATGAGCAGACGTCCCACTCGAAGACAACTCGACTCAGATTTTGAGCTTGCCTTTGACCCGGACATAGACAGAACAGAAAGAAAAATCCGCAGAAAACGAAGAGAGGGCAGAATGGCAGAAGAGGCAGCAAGGGGTGAAGCGCAGCCAAGAGAGCACGTCCGAGCTAATCCGCAGACTCTTGGGATGTACACGAC
>NW_010966352.1:103354-107695 GCF_000463585.1 Tarenaya hassleriana
GGTGAAGCGCAGCCAAGAGAGCACGTCCGAGCTAATCCGCAGACTCTTGGGATGTACACGACACCCAAGCATACTCAGTTGCTTTCGTGCATCAACCGACCTCCCTTAGACCATTTTGAGCTGCAGCCGCAGTTTATTCAGATGCTGAATCAGATGAGCTTCAGAGGGAGGTATAATGAGGATCCGAATTCTCATCTTACGCAGTTTAAGATGTTGTCTCGAACCATCAAGAAGCCGCCGGGCGTGACAATGGAAGACGCGATGATCGATGCATTTCCCTTCTCTCTGATGGATAAGGCACGGGATTGGCTCTATACCTTGGAGCCAAATTCCATTTCTACATGGGATGAGATGGAGGAGAAGTTTATGATGAAATATTACTCTCCCATGAAGACACAGTTAGCGCTGAACAAGATTAACTCCTTCGCTCAAGATGATGATGAGACCTTGTATGATGCTTGGGAGAGATTCAAGGAGTATCAGAGAATGTGTCCACACCACGGTATGGACAACAAGTATCTCCTCTCTACATTCATACATGGTCTTAGGGACGACACGAGAGGATGGGTTGATGCCTTAGGGACGACACGAGAGGATGGGTCGATGCAGCATGTGGAGGCAGCGTGTATGATCTCTCTTTCGAGGCTTTAGAGGCGCAGATTGCTAAGATGGCGAAAGGGAGAAGCATTTCAGGGGAAATGGGCAGCAGACGATCTTTGCCTAAGGCTGATGTTAAAGGTGATGCCAGCGAGTCCTCGGCTTTACAAGCCGTTCTTTCGGAGCTTTCTGCCATCAAGCTGCAGCTTGCTAGGTCCGGTTCATCAAACCCACAAAAGGGTAAACCGGGCATGTACATGGTGGAACAAGCAGAAGAAGCCATGGAAGAAGTCGACTATGTGGGAAGAAATCAATACAACAATCAGTCGAACTTCTAGTGCAAGTTGTACCAAAGAAGGGGGTATCACTGTGGTAGAAAATGAGCGTAATGAATTGATACCCACTAGGACGGTTATGGGTTGGAGGATGTGCATTGATTATAGGAAGCTGAATTCCAACACCCGTAAAGACCATTTCCCGTTGCCCTTCATCGACCAAATGCTCCCACAATGATAACTGACCAGGGTGTTTAGAATCATTCTGTAATGGTTCAAGGATACCGAAATATAACAAACATGCCAATCATATAACGGGAATGTAATGCATTCATAAATCAATGAATCAATACAAAGTCAAAATGTCATATCACGGATCATCCTAGAGCATTACAACCAACAGAGCCCTCATCTTGTTCTGCCCGCGAGTTCCCTTGGCTAAGGGACGAGGAAAACGGAGAGGAGCCATCACCTTCTCCAAGTCATCAAGCTCCGGTCTCCTCCATTCAAGTCAAGCAGCCCGATGTGGAGACGAGCGGGAAGAAAGATTGGGATCCAGAGAGCGCGCCTAAGGTGGAATTGAAGCCCTTACCACAAGGGCTTAGGTATGAATTTCTCGGACCTAATTCTACTTATCCAATCATTGTGAATGCTGCCTTGACTGATGTGGAACTAGCTGAATTAGTTGCATTGCTTAGAGAGTATAGACAGGCCTTGGGTTACACTTTAGACGACATTAGAGGCATTAGTCCATCCCTTTGCATGCACCACATTCATCTAGAAGATAGTTCCAAAACCTCCATTGAGCATCAACGTAGGTTAAACCCGACCATGAAGGAGGTAGTGAAAAAGGAAGTGCTTAAATTGTTAGATGCGGGTATCTTCCGCCGAGTGTTGGACAGGTTTGTTGAGGTGAACCTTGTGCTGAATTGGGAGAAGTGCGACTTCATGGTCCAAGAGGGCATTGTGCTAGGCCACAAGATTTCGAGCAAGGGGATTGAGGTCGACCGAGCTAAGGTCGAAGTGGTAGAGAAGCTACCGCCTCCAAGGAATGTTAAGGGAATTCGGTGTTTTCTGGGACATGCCGGGTTCTACAGGAGGTTCATCAAGGACTTCTCGAAGATTTCGAGGCCTTTGACCGAATTACTTGCAAAGGACGTGCCCTTTGAGTTCACTCATGAGTGCGAGGCTGCCTTTGAGACTCTGAAGAAGGCGTTGATTTCTCCGCCTATTATTCAGCCACCGGATTGGGAAGCTCCCTTTGAGCTTATGTGCGATGCGAGCGATTTCACTGTCGGGGCTGTCTTGGGTCAAAGGAAAGACAGGAAGCTGCATGCCATTTATTATGCGAGCCGGACTTTGGATGACGCACAAGTCAATTACTCCACCTCTGAGAAGGAGTTACTCGCTATCGTCTTTGCCTTTGAGAAGTTTCGGTCTTATTTGGTCGGGTCGAAGGTGATTGTCTACACCTACCATGCTGCCTTGAGATATCTCCTATCCAAGAAGGATGTCAAGCCGAGGTTGATCAGATGGATTCTCTTGGTGCAAGAGTTTGACTTGGAGATCAGAGATAGGAAGGGTACAGAGAATGGAGTGGCCGACCACTTATCTCGGATTGAGCGACATGAGGATATCCCCATCGATGATTGTCTCCGAGATGACTGTGTGATGGCTGTCCAAGTGAAAGAGAGGGACCCGTGGTATGCTGATTTTGTGAACTTCATTGTTAGCGGGTATATCCCCCATGAGCTAGACTACAACGGGAGGAAGAGGTTCTTCAGAGACATCAAGGACTATTTTTGGGAAGAGCCCTACCTCTTCAAGAGAGGCAAGGATGGCCTCTTTAGGAGATGTGTGCCCGAAGAGGAAGCCCGGAGCGTGATTCATCATTGTTACTCTTCGGACTATGCTGGTTATTTTGGAGCATCGAAGACCTCGGCTAAAATTCTCCAAGCCGATTCTATTGGCCTTCAATGTTCAAAGACGTTCATCAATACGTCTCATCTTGTGATGCTTGCCAGAGAACGGGGAACATCTCCCGCCGCCACGAGATGCCTCAGCACTATATCTTGGAAGTCGAGCCCTTTGATGTTTGGGGCATAGACTTCATGGGACCGTTCCCATCTTCCTATGGGAATCAGTACATCCTCGTGGCGGTCGATTACGTCACCAAGTGGGTAGAAGCCATGGCGAGTCCCACTAATGACTCGAAAGTGGTGACAAAGATGTTCAAGAGGTTGATTTTTCCGAGATTCAGGACGCCAAGGGTCGTGATCAGCGATGGAGGATCTCACTTCATCAACCGCACCATAGAAGCACTTTTGAAGAAGTATGGTGTGAGACATAAGGTGGCTACCCCGTATCACCCTCAGACGAGCGGACAAGTTGAAGTCTCGAATAGGGAGATCAAGGCGATACTTGAGAAGACGGTGTCAAGGTCAAGGAAAGATTGGGCATCCAAGCTCGATGACGCTCTATGGGCGTATAGGACAGCCTTCAAGACACCCATCGGTATGTCTCCCTTTCAACTTGTCTATGGGAAAGCTTGTCATTTGCCGGTTGAGCTTGAGTACAGGGCATATTCGGCAATTAAGAAGCTTAATTACGATTGGAAATCTGCCGCGGAGAAGCGAGTGTTGCAGCTTCACCAACTCGATGAGATTCGGTTGGATGCCTACGAGAACGCCCGAATTTACAAGGAGAGAAGTAAGAGATGGCATGATCGTCGGATTTTGCAGAGAGAATTCAGAGCGGGCGATCAGGTACTCCTCTTTAACTCAAGGCTCAAACTATTTCCAGGAAAGTTGAGATCGCGTTGGTCGGGGCCTTTTACGGTTAAACACGTTTACCCTCATGGAGCGATTGAGCTATATGGCTATGGAGGGAATACATTCAAGACTAACGCGCAACGGTTGAAGATTTACAATCCCGGGGAGCACGACAAAGAGAGGAGCTCGATGAGCTTCTCTAATCCTCAAGATGAGTGAGCAACCCCACGGTCAAGCTTAGGACCATAAATTAGCGCTCTCGGGAGGCACCCCGAGCTTGTAGATATCCTTTTTAGTATCCTTTTTGCATTGCACGTTTATTTCTTCTGCATTGGGAACTTAGATACATGATGTGATGATGCGATCTTGATGTTGCTTATGTCTATGCTATGATTATATCAGTTTCACTTGATCTTCTCTCTTTCCGAGTTTTGATTTTGGAAGGTGAACACTATCGAGCAACCGAAACGATACACAATGTGGAATCATTCATAAGTGGAATGCAGGGAGGCATCTCTTATCCTTGGACACAAGGTTATATACTTATTCTTCCCTCCTATTTCACTTAGCTCTGAATTTCCTATTCCACATATCCGCCCCTTCGGATTTGTGTGACACCGCGGACGGTGTCTCGTTCAAGTCTGGGGGGGTGCGCATCTAACATCGCTTCAAGTCCCTTTTAGAGTGCATTCATACAT
>NW_010966353.1:0-864 GCF_000463585.1 Tarenaya hassleriana
AACGTATATATTATACTTAAATAAAAATATGGTAATAAGTATTTATTAGCCCACTAATGGAAAAAAAGACAACACAATTATTCATTAGTCTAGTAATGACTACACTTATTATTACAATAAATAGAAATTAATATAATTTAGTGGGCTATAAAGTCTCTTATGGTTGTGGATCTGAGCAAGGAGGACTCTTTCAACAACAAAGCAATAGTCTTGCAAATCAATACCAAACGTGATCAAGTCTCATTAAGTAAGTATCCCACAATCAACCTATATGATTTAACAGGTGTTTGTGTACTTCTTTTTACATGTATGACATAACAAAATACAAGGTCAATTATTTTGTGTCGTCTCTTGTAGAACAAGTGATTTACATCATTATTAATTTTAGTTAAATATATCTTGCAATTTTTTTTTGTTGATATATCTTGCAAGATAAGGATCAGTGGATCACAAATAAAATGAGCGTGGCGAATTCCACAAGAGAAAGCAACGGACAACCTCATGTGCAAACCAATATAACGAGATATTCGTGTTGAGAAATGTATACAGTCAAGTAAATATCTCTATTCTTTCCCCTCTTTGTAACTAGCCGTTTGTATTATTATGCCATTTTTCTTTAATTTTTTTTCCTTTTATACCTATAAATAACATGTATTATTTTGTAACTATCGCATTGGTTCATTATTTTTCACATATATATTTGCTCTTTTTCTAAACAATTTTAATTTATATTGAAATAATTTTACATAACACCATAAACTAATAAAAACATATATTTTATCTTTATAAAAAAAATTATTCTATATTTTTTCAACTAAATCTATATATAAATAATTGTGTTTGAAGTAATTTAATGCGAAACAC
>NW_010966354.1:0-864 GCF_000463585.1 Tarenaya hassleriana
TAATCCTATAACCGATCGGATCGGTTCGGTTCGGATAAATAACCGATCGGTTTCGGTTATCCGATTAAACCGAATTTAAAATTTTAGTTTAATTAATTAGGGTTAGGGTTAATAATCTTAACCCTCTGCACTTTCGATTCATGTCCGTCGAAGCTCTTCCTCAAGCTCGATCTGTGTCCTCCGTCGCCTGAGCCTTCTTCTTTGTCGCCTGAACCGTCTCCTCCGTCGCCGCTTCTGAGGTTTGCGTCGATTGAGCCGTCACTCTCTGCTAAGCTGAGCCGTCTCTCTATGATCCTGATCTTCTCCGCCGACACTGCCTCTCTCTCTGCACCTCCGGTTTGCGTCGTCGGTAGCTTCTTCGTCTGAGGTTCGTTCTTTTTCTCCCTCTTCTATAGGTTCTTTCTGCATCGTGATCAGTTCTAGGCTGTAGCATCACCTTCTTCTCCTGCTCTTCGCTTCTTTTTCTCTGGGATTCGTGTGAGCTTCGGTTTCAGCCTTCTTCTATCTCTCTTAGCTTCTTTTTCTCTCTGGTTCATGTGAGCTTTACCTTCTGCTTCTCTTAGCTCCATTTTGTCTCTGATTTGTGTGACTGATTTGCTTCATTTTGTCTCTGCTTCTCTTTGCCTTCTGCGTCGTCGGCTGCCTCGTCTGCGTTAATTCTCTGCTAAGCTTCGTCTGTTGTTTGTTTCGCGGTGTTTCTGTATTCGGGAACAACAAGCAGGCCCTGGAGACACTAGTCCAGCAAAGGCAAGAAATTTCCTTAACGGGGTCACAACATATACCGATCCAAGTTTTCACATTTCTTCTTGATAAAGTGGGCAGGTTCTTGTAGAAGGACAAGGTAAGTGGTCCAAAGATTACATT
>NW_010966355.1:0-864 GCF_000463585.1 Tarenaya hassleriana
TCAGATCATCGGATTATCCACCGAGAGATATATACCGATTTTTTTCGATATGTAGGGATTCGGTCCATGTGTTGTGTCAATATGCTCATAACGTTTTGATCATATATTAGATCTGCCCGATTATGGTGTCTATGCATAGATATTAGAAAAAGCTTTCTAATGATATAAAGAAAGATTTATTTTGACATGTTTTCTGGAAGTTATGAAGTTAATAATATTATTAGACAACAATCGACCAACTCATCGGGCATGGCTGATTATTTGCCTCGAACTGTTGACCATATGGTGATGGCTAGCAATTCGAGTTGACTTCTAACTTATCAAATCATCTACCGGATGATGCATAGTAGTTTGGGTCGATGTTCAGATCATCGGATTATCCACCAAGAGATATATACCGATTTTTATCGATATGTAGGGATTCCGTCAATATGTTGTCTAAATATGCTCATAACTTTTTGCTCATATATTAGATCTGCGCGATTATAGTATCTATACGTAGCTATTAGAAAAAGCTTTCTAATGATATAAAGAAAGATTTATTTTGACATGTTTTATGAAAATTATGAAGTTAATAATATGATCAGTTAACAATCGACCAACTCATCGTGCATGTCTGATTATTTGCCTCGAATGGTTGACCATTTGGCGATGGCTAGAATTCTAGTTGACTTCTGAGTTACAGATCATCTCTCGGACGATGCTTAGTAATTTGGATCGATTTTCTAACAATCGACCAACTCATCGTGCATGTCTGATTATTTGCCTCGAATGGTTGACCATTTGGCGATGGCTAGAATTCTAGTTGACTTCTGAGTTACAGATCATCTCTCGGACGATGCTTAGTAATTTGGATCGATTTTC
>NW_010966356.1:0-400 GCF_000463585.1 Tarenaya hassleriana
ACTCCAAGCTCTCATCGCCGTTCGTTCCCGCATGGACCTCCCTTTTATTAGTAAGATCTCACACTCACACGCTCTTTTTTTTATCTAGGGATGCAACACGGGCTGAGTCGACCAGGTTCGTCTTGAATAGATCCGAGTCACCTCGTTTTTGGTCCTGTTCGGTCGCGTCCCATTTCTTAAAATAAATATATTAATGTGGGGTGTGGTCAGTTATGTCAACGGACCACGAAAGGGAAGCAGTGATGAAAGCGATGATGTACGGCGCTTGTCAGTATTTGGTGAAGCCTGTGAACAAGGAGACCATCGCGGTCTTGTGGCAACACATTGCTCGAAAGACCCGAACCCGTCCGGTTCGACCGTTAACCGATCAGACCGCCGGTTCGGTACGAGACGAGCTTAA
>NW_010966356.1:645-864 GCF_000463585.1 Tarenaya hassleriana
CAGGCAAGAAATGAAAGTCCAGGGATTGTCCAGGAACAACGTCG
Source organism: Tarenaya hassleriana (assembly GCF_000463585.1). Lineage (NCBI taxonomy): Eukaryota > Viridiplantae > Streptophyta > Magnoliopsida > Brassicales > Cleomaceae > Tarenaya > Tarenaya hassleriana. The sequence continues at coordinate 690 of NW_010966356.1, forward strand.
CCAGCCACCTTCAGGTACTACTCACCAGCTTTCTCTCTATCTCTCTCTCTATATATATGTATGTATGTATGTATGTATGTATGTATGTATACATCTTTTCTTGGGTAACAAGAAATTAATTACAGAGATTTGCATGGAAATTGAAATGCAGAAGTACCGCTTGAATCTCCAGAGA
>NW_010966357.1:0-863 GCF_000463585.1 Tarenaya hassleriana
TGAGAAAATCAAGGGAGACACGTGAGACAGACACTGATATCGTCAACATTTGAAAGTTTCTGTCTTCTGGTTTTGAGGGTTGCTGAGTTCATGCCATGCCTCCTCCCCCACTTGTAGCTGTCCTGATAATCTGGAAAAGAGCTGATGCAGAAGACAAATCCCACAAATCAAAATCTTGATCCTGTTTTCGAATGTGGAGCTATTTTAGGCATAATGCTGTCTGAGCATTATGACACCCACAATTCTGTGCGGGACAAAGAACAATGTGACAAATCTAGGTTTCGGGATTTGACTTAACACCCCCCACAACTCTGAAAATCGATGTCCGAATGCGCAAAAAAACCGAACTAAAACAAGGGCTAATGAGGAAAATTGTGTTTAGGTCAGGTGTTGGAATTTCTTTGATCATCATGTGGAAATAGAATCAGGTGATAGGTTATAGAAGTGGTGGTGCTTACAAGATCCAATGACAACGAACACGAAGAATCCGAGGAGGATAGGACCAACTGGGTAATCCTTTCCTTTCTTTGTGGTTGTTTCAGGCACAGCTCCTCTCTTTGTGATATTCTTTTCGAACTTCTCCACCTTCCTGTCCGCAAGCCGTCTCGACGTCGTCTGCAGAAACCTTATCCACCCAGTTACTGATATACATTCTACAACTTCTCAAGGCACAATTCGATTTAGGGCATCAAAATCAGAATTCCTATCTTGCCAGAATTACAGACATCCGATCTGCACAGCAATAGGTTCCGTTTTCACGTATCTACCCATAATACATGATTGAGGGGCAAGCAAGGTCAACATTGGCACCAATCGCCATCAAAACCAGTCTACTTTATACGAAAATAACGGTCAGAAATTAG
>NW_010966358.1:0-224 GCF_000463585.1 Tarenaya hassleriana
GGGTACTCCTGGATCTCAATCCTCCTCCGCAGATATGGGCGTAATCCAGTCACGAACTTCTAGATCTTCAGCCTCTCGGTCGGCACCAGATGTGCCCCATATCGCAGCAAACGAGTGAACTCAGCCTCATACACAGCTAAAGTGCGATCACCCTGCTCCAGATGGAGGAACTCCACAATACGGTGATCCTGATCTCCCTTCAGACAATACTTGTCTTCAAAACG
>NW_010966359.1:0-862 GCF_000463585.1 Tarenaya hassleriana
TTTTTTTTTTTTAAGATTTCCGGGTTGTTACATGCGTCCATCCGAGAAATTTCTCTGAACGTCACCAGACCGAGGGCATGCTTACCTAGATATCACTCATCGCCATCTCTTCCACCCGTCTAAATTTTATTTCGGTAATTACGGAGAAAGAGAGTGGTCTCTATTTAACTTTTTTCCTTGCAATAATAAATTGCCAAGTCACCCTTTCCAAGTAACTAGAGCCATGCAACCTGTGAAGTGTGTATCGAGTCCTCACCGGTTTCGCTTCGAATCTCGTACGTGCAAGAAGAAGAAGACAGTCAGAATTTTAACGAGTTCGGTTACCGAGCGGAGCTCGGGCCTACATCTCGGCCAGACGGTGCCGGCGAATCCACTAGAAGAAGAAACAGTCGAGAAGAACAGCCGGTGGCACTCCACATCGACGATTGGAGGCTCACCGAGATTCACCAAGAAAGGAGACGCAACACACACCGAATTACAGAACTCACCTAAGGTCATTGACCTTACCGTCTCGTGTTGCCGACCGTCGCCGCTCCTCCGCTTCGCCGGAAGAACCTCAGCCCTTCGGATTGTCTCTCGATCTCTCCCTCCCTCGAACCTTCTCTCCTCTCGAGCACCGTGCCACATACCGCGTCAAGTGACAAAACTGAATAGGGTATTAACCCTAATCCATGAAACGCGTCGTTTCGGCCAATGGGCCGAGTTCCTTTATCCGCCAAATGAGCCGCTGGGCCGAGCGGGCCCAACAATCTCCACCTTGGTGGAGAAAGGAACGAACAAGAAAATAATAACAAAATAAATACTAGTGGAATTCGCCGTTTCCAGCACCGATCGACTTTCGTCGGAATTTAAAGCGTAACTT
>NW_010966360.1:0-862 GCF_000463585.1 Tarenaya hassleriana
GTCTCTTTATCGTCTGTTACTGTTACGTTGAACATGGAATATGAACTCGACGTTTAGTGAGAGAAACCAAGACGTTACCGAGGATCGAAGGATTAGGGACGAGGAGGTGACGGAGAGTTAACGGCGTCACCAAAGGAAACGACAATGTAGGACGCCACATTGTTCTCTCACCACTAGACCACGCTTGGGTTTGAACCCATGATGAAAGCATGCTTTGCATGTTCTCTCACCACTAGACCACCCAAACTTGGGTGTTTCTTAGTTCTTTTGCTGTTTCCCAGTTTTTTTTTTGGAGATACGTAGTGGTTGTTTGAGGAAAAAAATCAGAACCTCGAGGACACCAAAAACTCGGAAGATTTTTTTTTGGTAATCGAAAGCTCGGAAGATTTCCCATTACCAAGTTCAGTTACAGCGAGAAATACATTAAACAGAAGAGTTTTGTCGGCGTTGTCTTTTTTTTTTGATGAGTCAGGGTTTTGGGAGAGGCTGAATGGTTGATTGGGGGGTGAAGGAAAGGTGATATTTTGAAAGAAAAACGCAGTGTTTTTTTTTGAAAGAAACTTTTTTAGTGGATATACACGAGACAGACAAAGAGTTTCATCGTCGTCTTTCTCTTCTTCGTCCTTCTGTTGCTGCTAAGCCTGCTATGATGGAGTTATTAGTAGCAGCAGCAGCAGCAGCACTGGGGGTCCTGTGTTTTGTGCTTCAAACGACCAGACACTCGCCCCTTGTCTCAATAACGTGTTCTACAATGTCGGTTCCAGTGCCGCTGCTTCATCCGCTGACCCTTTTTCCACGCTGAGCTCTTCAGGTCAAAGTTGTTATCTTTATGAACTTCCGAGTTATGAATTGGCGCTGAAGT
>NW_010966361.1:0-1721 GCF_000463585.1 Tarenaya hassleriana
TGGAGAGGAAGAAAAGGGGGATTTTGGAGATCAAGGAGGCTAGGAGAAGAGGAGGACCACCGTTGAAGACCATCTTGAGCATTTCTTCTCCTTTTCCATGTTTCTTCATTTTGCTTTCTGTTTTGAAACCCTAGTTATGGAGTAGTGACTTTGTTGTGGGTGAGGGATCCCCACTTTTGTATGGATACCTATGCTTAATCTATGATGTCTTTGAGTTTCTTCCATGGGTTTGATGTTTTGTGCTTAATGCTATTGATTTGGTTGATACCCTAATTGATATGATTGTAGAACACATTGATCATAGGGATATGGGAATGATGTTTGGAACCAAATGTCAAATGAGTGAGTTATTCACATTGGGAGATGGCTTAACTTGCTTAGGGTTCATGATAGGGTACACTAATGCATCTAGAGATCATTTAGATCATTGGGAGATGGGTGAATCGATCCTCTAGGTAGTGAGTTTAAGCTTGGGAGAGACAAACTCTAGAAGAAGTGCTTGAAACCCCCATATGGAGGAGAACCCATCAACATTGTAGCATCATTAACCATCCATGCGATTCTTGAGGGATCCCGAACCTACAACGCCTCAAACCATCGTTTTACAAACCGTTAATTTTACTTGCTTTCTTATATTCCGACCCTTACCACAAACCACATTTTTACTTGACCACCTAATCTAGCTTAGAGATAGACTAATACATCCCAGTCCCCGTGTTCGACCCCGGTACTACAACTACCGTATACTTGCGGATAGTGGCACGAATCGGGTATTAAATATCCAAGCAGGCATTCTAGAGGACGTACCCCTCAAGATTGGCGGATTCTATGTACCAGTGGATTTTGTAGTGCTAGACATGGATGAAGACTCCAAAGTTCCAATCATTTTGGGTCGTCCGTTCTTGAGCACAGCGGATGCCGTAGTTCATGTCCGAGCCGGAAGATTAACGATGAAGATCGGGGATGAGACAGTCGAGTTCACACTTGATCAGAATTTGAAGCAACCTTCGACCAAAGATACGGTATGCTACGCGGATATACTTGAAGCAATGGCGGAAGAAGTGATCGGAGAGTTCCGTGAGGTAGACCCGCTAGAAGTGTCACTAATGGCCGTAGAAGCAAGTTTGTACAGTAATTGGGAGGAGATCGAAGAGATAAGACGAGCGTTAGACGGTCAAGAAGCCAAGAATGAAATGCAGAGTAAAACGGGCGACCCGCCTGAAAAATGGGCGACCCGCCCGTTTTCTCTGAGCAAAATCGATCCGGGTACTGTAGAAGCGAGCGACCCGCCCGAAAAATGGGCGACCCGCCCGTTTTCACCTGGAAACGCAGATTTGGAATTCGGAAGCATCCTGTCGACCTCCCACACCATTCTTGACTCGTCTCGAGGTTCAAAAGAGAAATCACACGACGATTGGGACCCCGAACATGCTCCACAAGTGGAACTAAAGCCCTTACCCCAAGGGCTTAGGTATGTCTTCCTTGGCTCAAATTCTACTTATCCCGTTATCATTAATGATGCATTAGATGAGGATCAAGTAGAAAAACTTACCAAGTTGCTTAGGCAATATAGGGAAGTCCTAGGTTACACTCTAGGAGACATTAAGGGTCTTAGCCCCTCTCTTTGCATGCATCGCATACATTTAGAGGATGATACCAAATCGTCAATTGAACATCAACGTAGGCTAAACCCGAACATGAAAGAAGTGGTCAAGAAAGAG
>NW_010966361.1:3300-3940 GCF_000463585.1 Tarenaya hassleriana
TAGTAGATGGCGTGGTGTTTGTGATCCTTCTTCTGCCCCAGCACCGCTCCAACCGCATAATCGCTAGCGTCGCACATCAGCTCAAACGGTAGAGTCCAATCGGGGGACTGTATAATCGATGGTGAGATCAGTGCTGCTTTCAAAGTCTGGAAGGCCTTCGAGCATTCTGCAGTGAATCTGAAAGGTACATCCTTCGCCAATAGCTCGATAAGTGGTCTAGAGATCTTGGAGAAGTCCTTGATGAACCGCCGATAAAATCTCGCATGTCCTAGAAAACTGCGGATGCCTTTGACGTTCACGGGCGGTGTAAGCTTCTCAATAACCTCTATCTTCGCTCTGTCTACCTCGATTCCCCTAGAAGACACCTTATGAACTAAAACAATCTCTTCTTGCACCATGAAGTGACACTTCTCCCAGTTGAGGACTAAGTTGGCCGCTGCACACCTGTCTAAAACTCGATGCAAATTGGCCAAACAAACGTCAAATGAGGGTCCATGGACAGAGAAATCGTCCATGAACACCTCCATAATATCCTCAATCACATCAGAAAATATAGCAGTCATGCATCTCTGAAAAGTGGCAGGTGCATTACATAATCCAAAGGGCATACGACGATAAACAAACGTGCCATAAGGACAAG
>NW_010966361.1:4037-6065 GCF_000463585.1 Tarenaya hassleriana
TCCCGAGTAACCGTCTAAAAAACAAAAGTACGAGTGGAGTGCAAGTCTCTCTAACATCTGATCAATAAAAGGCAAAGGAAAGTGATCCTTACGGGTGTTGGAGTTCAACTAACGATAGTCGATGCACATCCTCCATCCCGTGACCGTCCGTGTAGGAATAAGCACGTTCTTCTCGTTCTGGATCACGGTCATGCCTCCCTTCTAGGGTACAACCTGCACAGGACTCACCCACGTACTATCCGAAATAGGGTATATAATACCCGCATCTAACAGCTTCATGACTTCCTTCCTAACTACCTCTTTCATCGTCGGGTTCAATCTACGCTGATGCTCAACAGAGGATTTTGACTCATCGTCTAAATGGATACGATGCATGCATAACGAAGGGCTAAGTCCCTTAATGTCATCTAAAGTATGTCCAAGAACACCCCTATAACGTCTAAGCAAATCACTCAACTGTTCCACCTGGGGTTCTAGCAATGCAGCATTCAGTATAATCGGATAAGTCGAGTTCGGTCCAAGGAAAACATACCTGAGCCCTTCGGGTAAGGGCTTCATCTCCACCTTCGGGGTATTCTCTAAACTCCAATCAGCTTTATTCAGCGTCCCCGTGCTAAGTGGTGGCTCCCTGGGCTCTAGAACGTCTTTAATAGTCGTCGTGGAAGGTTCGGAGACGTTCCGGGCTGGCTCGGTGTCGGTTGTGGGGCTCAGAGAACTGACTCGGTCTGAGTCAGAACGAAGAAAGGCCGAGTCAACACTTGACTCGGTCGAGTTAGAACTATACGACACCGAGTCTGAAGCGAACAGAGCTTCTGAATGTTCCAGCGATCTGACTCGGTCCGAGTCAAGAACTGACTCGGTCGAGTCAGAATACAGAAGCTCGAATTTCTCCTCGGTTTCATGGTCTAACGCCTGTGTGAGCTCCCGAATATCCTCCCAATTGCTGTATATACTCGCATCTGATGCCAGGAGGGATATTTCAAGTGGATCAATGTCTCGGAACTGATGGAAGACCTCCTGCGTCAAGATCTCGTGTACATCAACATAACACGCTGAATCGGTAGTGGATGGCTGCTTCATATTGTGATCTAAGGTGAACTCAACAGTCTCGTCACCTATCTTCATGGTAAGACGACCAGCTCGGACGTGTACAACCGCATCAGCCGTGTTCAGAAACGGTCGGCCCAAAATAATCGGTATCTTCGAGTCTTCATCCATGTCTAAGACAGCAAAATCAACGGGGACATAATAATCTCCTACTTTCAAAGGAACATCCTCGAGAATACCTGCGGGATACTTAACAGATCGATCCGCTAGCTGTAGCGCCATCCGTGTCGGCTTAAGCTCACCAATATTAAGCTTCTTGTAAATAGACAACGGTAGTAAACTGACGCTAGCACCAAGGTCGCACAATGCACGGTCTATCGCAATGTTTCCGATTTTGCAGGGAATCGAAAAACTACCAGGATCTGATCTCTTCCGTGGCAACTCATGCTGTAGAATCGCAGCGCTCACCTCTGTGCCCAAGGCTACTGTCTCCTTCCCAATTACCCTCTTCTTGGTCAAGATGTCTTTCAGAAACTTCGAATAAGAGGGTATCTGCAGCATAGCCTCATAGAACGGTATAGTAACCTCTAGCTTCTGAAGCATATCAGCAAATCTCGAGAACTGTGTATCCTCAACATGCTTCTTCAATCGAGAAGGAAAAGGAACGGGTGGTACCTTAGGTGGAGGAGCGACGTATTGCGTTTCGGCTTCCTCTGCATTCACCCGAGGTGTCTCATCTGCTATGCCTTTTCCTTTCTCTTCGGCAGTGTATCTAGACGTCGTCCCTTTTTCTGTAGGGACTGTCTCTGGCAGATTCTTTCCACTCCTCAGCTCAACAGCGTTTACATGCTCTCGTGGTTTTGGCTCGGTCTTCCCAGGAAATGTGTCCTGCTGCCTAGAGGGTTGTGATGCAAGCTGTGCGATCTGTGTATCCACTAGCTTCATATGTACATCCATCTCGTCAAGCCTCCTCTCAAAGGT
>NW_010966361.1:6668-7159 GCF_000463585.1 Tarenaya hassleriana
AAACGTGACTGAGTGAAGCCCGGGGGATTCTGAGGGATTCTGGAAACGCCCTGTTGCTGTGCATTCAATGCTCCGCTCGGGTTTCCGTAGGAGAAACCAGGATGGTTCCTAGGCGCGTTCGGGTTGTAGATATTGGAAGGATTCTGGTACTGATTCCTTCCTACGTAGTTGACATCCTCAACCGGTTCTTCCTCTGATGCTGCCTGAACAACCAGAAACATGCCAGGCTGGACTTTCGGCGGGTTAGATGTATTCTTGAGTCCCATGTGCTGCTTGATTGCCGATAAATCAGGCATGACCGCTTTCAAAGCAGCGGACTCGCCTAAATCTACCCGTCCTGTAGAGCGTCTGATACTATCTCCTGACATCCCTCTTGCCTTGGCCATCTTCGCAATCTGCATCTCTAGGGTGTCAAAGGGAATGTCGTATACACTCCCTCCACAACCTGCATCCATCCATGCTCTAGTATCGTCTCTCAGTCCGTGGATGAA
>NW_010966361.1:7374-22297 GCF_000463585.1 Tarenaya hassleriana
AGACTCTCATCACTCTCTTGAGTGAAACTGTGTATGGCTCTCTGTGCAGCTCGGGTCTTCTCTGGGGAGTAGTATTTCGCCATGAATTGCTCCTCTAGCTCCTCCCATGTCGTAATCGAGTTTGGCTCAAGAGTGTAGAGCCAATCTCTTGCCCGGTCCATCAGTGAAAAAGGAAAGGCCTCCAAGTATACATCTTCAATCGTCATGCCTCGTGCCTTTCTGACTGATCTGCACATCATCTTGAACTGAGTCATGTGAGCAATGGGATCTTCTGTGGGCCGCCCTCTGAAACTTGCCTGACTGAACATCGTGATGCACTGTGGCGGTAGCTCGAAACTGTCAATGGGCGGACGGTTGATGCATGATAGGAGTTGGGTGTGCTTCGGTGCAATGTACGAACCCAAAGTCTCCTCTGCAACGTAGGTAGCTTCGCCCTCGGTCTGCTGATCATAGAGCGGATTCATGTGCTCTTGATTCTCTTGATGCTCCTCATCATGAACCGCATGGTCGTGCGAACTACTTGACCTCGACATAGCTTCTCTTCTCTGCTGATTTCGGATGTCTCTCAAGGTACGCTCAATCTCCGGATCGTAGACTAGGTCTTCTCTCCGAGTAGAGCTCCGTGTCATGCACTAGAACCCTGCAAACCGCAAAGAAAAAGAAGAACTCGAGACCAAGTGAATCCACAAAAAGGAAAGAAAAACAAAAAGAAAAAGAAAAAGAAAACAAGCAAAGATCTAGAATCAATAAAAACCTAGAAATTGGCTAACCAGTCCCCGGCAACGGCGTCAAAAACTTGATACGTGTGTACCGAGTCTAAAATCTATAACCCGATTCATAACTCACCGCAAGGATACGGATCGTCGTAACACGGGGTCGAACACAAGGACCGGTTGCTAAATCTAAATCCTAATCGAGACTAAATCAAAGCAAGCAAGTAGAAGTGATGGTGGAAGTATATGGAAAGAATAGAAAATAAGGAAATAAAGCAATAAAGACGAGTAAACTAGCAATCTAAGATGACCGTGGTTGTCGGGACCGTATTCGCGTGTATGGATATATGCTAAGCATGCGAGAATCATGATATTGAATCAGTATTCGGGAATCATCAAGCAACAACGATAGAGAAATCACCTCCCGGCATATAACTCACTATCTAAAGTCCTCTGAATCCATATCCCTATGTGATTTATCAAACTAGATGCATGAAGAACACTATCATCAACCCTAGGCGGCACTCCTGAAGTCCTACTCCCGTTCCAACTCTGAAAATTCGATCTGGGCTTTTTTCTGGGTTTTGACTCGGACCGAGTCAGTACTCTGACTCGACCGAGTCAAAACGAGACATAATGAATTCGGCCCAGCCCAATCTTCTGACTCGGGCCTTCTGACTCGGACATGTTGACTCGGGGTAAACTGACTCGGACGTTCTGACTCGGTCTCCTCGTAACAGGCTTGAATTGGGCCATTTTCAGCATGTTGACTCGGCCCAATTTCTCTTGTTGACTTTGGCCGAGTCAAGGTAGGAAGTTCTTGATGTATTTCATCCTTTTAGCTCCAGATTGCTTCCATCTCGGTCCAAATCTCATCCAAGACCTGTAATCCAATAAAAACACAACCAAACCGAGTTTCGTAGCCTAACGCGCCTATAATGCTTATAAATGAATATGATCTTCATATAAATCCTATAGAAACGCCCTGAAAATATAGAGAGAATTAGAAGTTATCAGCGACCGCCTGTAAGAAAATTTTCTGAACCGATATTCGAGGAAACGCTGCATAAAAGTGATGTCCGACAAGATTGACAACTTTTAAACATGCTAAAACATCATATATAAGCGCCCAAAGATCCAAAAGAGGGAACATAAGTTAAAAATTCTAAACACACCAAAACATAGTTCCACAGGAAGTATAAAGCAGTCTATCCTAGAGGAGATCGGATCAAGGGACTGTCCTCTTTCTTCCCTTGCTGGCCCCGGATGCGGAAGAGCCCTCGGTCTCACTCCCCTGAGCTGATCCTCCAGCGTCAGAATCTTCGCCATCTATGATCCACTCTACGGTCCGTATAATCTCGCGCTGGGCACTCTCGATGGAGGCGGTGAGTGTGGCTTCGAGGGTGCCCATCTGGTCCTCCATAGACTCCTCGAGAGAGGTGAGTCGGGTGCCGAGCGCCTCAACCCCAGAGAGCCGAGTATCGAAGCTCTCTAGCTTCTGCAGTATAAGATCTAATCGAGGATCGGGAGTGGAGCTCGATTGACCCTCGGTTCTCGACGCTGAGGGATCAATTGTTCTCCCCCTTCCAACTCTTATCCGAGCTAACGCAATGTCAAGGAAGTCCAGTCGAAGGGTGGTGGCCGTGAACGTCTCGATTTGCTCGCATGGGAGCGTGAGGCATCGTGTTAGCCCATCGCTTCACTTGAAGATCCAATCCCATCCTTTCCTCTGAATATGTCCTCGAAGCCTGAGGGCATCCATGTCGAGGAGAATGCGGTCGTCGACCATGTCGGCTTGGTAGAATGAGATCCCCGTGTCCACTCGTTGGGCGATCTTCGTGATCATTCCGCCCACGCAAATGCATGTCTCATTGGCTTTGGTGGTTGCCAATGTGTGGAGGTGCATGGCTATCCGCGAAGCTAAATCCATATCCGTCCATGGGGCCCGGACACATGAGTCAAGAGACGGTCCGTTGTGGAATTCCAGCAATGCCTGGTAGAGATAACCCAGCTCGATCTTGTGGATCTTGCCGGGTTCGTCTCGTGCGAATACGAAGTTGGACATGATGGAATGAGCGTAGCAGATATCCGGGTGTTGAATCCATGAGATTTTCCCCGCCGAGCTCGAGTAATGATGGACGACTATCTTCTTCCAGAAGTCTTGGAGGGCATATGCTGAGATGGTTGCAATGAGGGAGTGCTTCCCTTTCGGGACTTCCAATATGTCAGCAAATTGTGCCATACTCAGCCTAACCCACTTCTTGTTCAGCCGAAATTCCATATAAGCCTCATCGATTGAGCCATCGGATGGAAAGTAGCATGAATACGTGGCCAGGAACTCGCGGGTTACACTCTTGAATGATGGTTCGACGCTTCTGCTCAATACCCCCCAGCCGAGCTTCTCGATGATGTATTCGACGTTCGCTTGAATTCCCAATCTTCGAACTGTGTGCTCACACATAAACTTACTCGGGCGTTACTTGAGCTTTGACAGGTGTTTCGCTCGCGCGTATGCTTCATCGTGCCTGTCAATTTTGACCAGCTTTGGTGGTCCTTCGATGAGGAGGTTTTGCTTCGTCTCCAATATTGCTGTGATTGTTGCCGGTCTCATCTCTCTCCTTGGAGAGAATTCGGCCTCTCGTGATGATGGGGCGACGTCGCTTGTTCGGGCTCTTTTCGGTGCCATCTGCAAAGGTATACTCGATATGGATCGGGGCATTGGGGTTAGGGTGAAGAAAATCGAACAAATTTTTGCAGAACAGGGAAAACGAGCGGCCCGCCTGAGTAAACAGGCGGTCGCTCGTTTTACAGGCGATCGCTAGATCGACCGCCGGATAAACAGGCGGTCACTCGAATAAAACGAGCGACCGCTCACTGTTCAGATAATCGATACTTCGGCTGGAAATCGAGATTTTCCGGCCGAAATTGACCAAAATCAACCCTAGTATCTATACCCATAAAGATTTTCGACCTATTCTTATCCTAAACACCCCAATGTATCTGTTTAGAGAGAGAGAGATTACCGAAACGAGCGGAGGAAGACGAGAGCGAGGGAATGCGTCGGGGCGAGGCATCGGGAAATCGGAGAATCGGAGCGGCACGATATCGGACGGAGGCGAAACGGATACAGGAGTGGGTATAGGGTTTCGCCGGCGAGAGAGAGAGAGAGATAGAGAGAGAAGTGTGACGGAAGTGGCTCTCTCTCAAAACCGAGTTAAAAACTGGGTTTTTGCGAGCAGGTGGTCGCTCGATCTCTCGAGCGACCGCTTGAAATTCGTTTTTTTTTTCGAAACAGTGCAGGCGGTCGCTCGACGAAAAGACTTGATGGTATGAGAGTGGATTGGAGGATTTGGAGCCTTTCTAACGTAAACAAAAGAAAAAATGAAGAGGTTCGAAGAATTTACATCCCGGGGTTAACCGGGGTTGCTAGTTAAGGTCGTAGCTAGACCGAGATGGCGTTCAATCAATCAAAGAAAGGAAGAGGACAGAGGTACCTCCTCCTGGCTTGGTGTTTCTTGGATTATACGGTTTGATTCTTTGGGTGTTGACCATGAATGAATCGCCTTTCCCGTTGTCGAGTTCCACCGCTCCATGCGAGGTGACGCTCCTTACGATGAAGGGTGCCGACCATCTTGATTTCAACTTACCTGGAAAAAGCTTTAGTCGAGAGTTAAATAGAAGCATGAGGTCACCTTGCTGGAAGTTTCGGTTGAGGATATGACGATCATGCCACTTCTTGGCCTGCTCCTTATAGATTCGTGCGTTCTCGTATGCGTCCAAGCGAATTTCTTCCAAGTGGTGGATCTCTAGCACACGTTTCTCTGCTGCGGTTTTCCAATCATAATTCAACGCTTTAATCGCCCAATATGCCTTGTGCTCCAACTCAACCGGTAGGTGGCAAGCTTTCCCATACACGAGTTGAAACGGAGTCATCCCGATTGGTGTCTTAAATGCTGTCCGATATGCCCAAACCGCATCTTCAAGCTTCAAAGCCCAGTCTTTCCTTGACTTGGCCACTGTTTTCTCCAAAATTTGTTTGATCTCCCGGTTAGAGACTTCCACTTGACTGCTCGTTTGGGGATGGTAGGGAGTGGCTACTCTATGGTGAACACCGTAGGATCTTTGCAGCTGTCTTGGCCGAGGCGAAATGCCCTGCGTAGTCCGATGCATGGCAATGATGTATTACTTGCTTCACTTCCTCCTCCGGAATGCATCTTCGGAATAATCCGTCCTTACCTCTCTTAAACAAGAAAGGTTCATCCCAAAAGTAGTCTCTAACATCGTGGAAGAACTTTTTCTTCCCGTTGTAGCTTAGCTCCGGGGGTATAACCTTGGCAACTAAATAGTTGACGAAATCCGCATACCAAGGAGTTACGTTCTTGATTTCCAAGGATAAGATGTGTTCTTCCCTTAGTGCATCGTCTATTGGTATACCTTCGGGTATCTCCAATCTCGATAGATGATCCGCCACTGTATTCTCCGTTCCTTTTCTATCGCGGATCTCTAGATCAAACTCTTGTAGGAGTAGCACCATTCGGATCAACCTTGGTTTAGCATCCTTCTTAGTGAGCAATACCTCAAGGCGGCGTGATCCGTGTACACGATCACCTTAGGACCCACCATGTATGATCTAAATTTCTCGAAGGCAAATACTATAGCAAGGAGCTCTTTCTCCGTGGTGGAGTAATTCATTTGGGCATCATCGAGCGTCCGACTTGCATAGTATATGGCATAATGCTTCCCATCTTTCTTTTGTCCCAATACGACCCCGACCGCAAAATCACTAGCATCACACATTAATTCAAAAGGGATACTCCAATCCGGGGGTTGAATGATCGGAGGTGATACTAATGCCTTCTTCAATATTCCAAATGCCTTGTGGCACTCCTCACTAAACTCAAATGGGATGTCCTTGCCCAAAAGCGCGGTCAAGGGTCTCGCTATCTTCGAAAAATCTTTGATGAATCTCCTGTAAAATCCGGCGTGACCCAAGAAACTTCGGATTCCTTTAACGTTGGTCGGTGGTGGTAGCTTCTCAATCACCTCCACTTTCGCTCTATACACTTCTATCCCCTTGTCCGAGATTCGATGACCAAGTATAATGCCCTCTCGCACCATGAAGTGACATTTTTCACAATTCAAAACCAAATTCGCCTTGAGACACCTGTCTAACACTCGATGGAGATTGGTTAAGTACGCATCAAAGGAGGGTCCGTGGACAGAAAAATCGTCCATGAATACCTCCATAATATCTCCAATGACATCGGAGAAAATAGCCATCATGCATCTTTGAAAAGTTGCAGGTGCATTGCATAAACCAAATGGCATGCGTCTATATGCGAAAGTGTCGTAAGGGCATGTGAATGTCGTTTTCTCTTGGTCACTCGGATGGATAGGGATTTGGAAGAAACCGGAGTAACCATCGAGAAAACAAAAGTAGGAATGCAATGCGTCTCTCTAGCATTTGATCAATGAATGGAAGGGGAAAGTGATCTTTACGGGTGTTTGTGTTAAGTTTTCGATAATCAATGCACATTCTCTATCCCGTAACGGTTCTAGTTGGTATGAGTTCGTTGTTTTCATTTGGAACGACCGTGATTCCTCCCTTCTTAGGTACGACTTGTACCGGACTAACCCAAGAGCTATCCAAAATCGGGTAAATAATACCCGCATCTAACAATTTCAAAACCTCTTTCTTGACTACTTCTTTCATGTTCGGGTTTAGCCTACGTTGATGCTCGATTGACGATTTGGTGGCATCCGCTAAATGTATGCGGTGTGCAAAGAGAGGGGCTAAGACCCTTGATGTCTCCTAGAGTGTACCCTAGGACTTCTCTGTATTGCCTAAGCAACTTGGTGAGTTTTTCTACTTGATCCTCATCTAATGCATCATTAACGATAACGGGATAAGTAGAATTTGCGCCGAGGAAAACGTACCTTAACCCTTGAGGTAGGGGTTTCAATTCCACTTGTGGGGCATGTTTGGGATCCCAATCAATGTGTGTATCTCCTCTCGGGACTTGAGGCGCGTCAGGTATGGCTTGAGTGGTCGCGAGGAGGGCTTCGGACTGCGATTCTTCCTTCTCAGGTGCAAATGGGCGGTCCGCCAGGAAAGTCGAGCGGTCGCTCGTTTGCTCCGAGAATGAATCAATTTTGCTCAGAAATTTCGAGCGGGCCGCCTGGAAAGTTGAGCGGTCGCTCGTTTGCTCCGAGAATGAATCAATTTTGCTCAGAAATTTTGAGCGGGCCGCCTAGAAAGTTGAGCGGTCGCTCGTTTCAGCTGGAATTGGGTCGATTTTGCTCAGAAATTTCGAGCGGTCCGCCTGGAAAGGCGGGCGGTCGCTCGTTTCATCTGGAATCGGGTCGATTTTGCTCAAAGATTTCGAGCGGTCCGCCTGGAAAGGCGGGCGTCGCTCGTTTGCCTCTGTATTACTCCAAAACTGGGTGATTTCGGGCGGGTCGCCCGGAATTCTGGGCGGGTCGCCCGAAATGTCTCAGAAATCTCTTTTTCATTCTCTTGACCGTCCAGTGCCCGATTTATCTCCTCGATCTCTTCCCAATTGCTATATAGACTTGCTTCTGTGGCCATTAGTGACACTTCTAGCGGATCGACTTCACGGAATTCCCCAATCACTTCCTCTGCCATCGCTTCAAGTATATCCGCATAACATACCGTATCATTTGTTGACGGTTGCTTCAAACTCTGATCGAGTGTAAACTCGACTGTCTCGTCTCCGATTTTCATCGTCAATCTACCAGCTCGAACGTGCACTACGGCGTCCGCCGTACTAAAAAATGGTCGGCCTAGTATGATCGGTACCTTGGAATCTTCATCCATGTCTAAGACCACAAAATCCACCGGCACAGAATCCGCCAATCTTGAGGGGTACGTCCTCTAGAATGCCTGCTGGATATTTGATGGATCGGTCCGCTAGTTACAAGGCCATTCTCGTGGGCTTCAAGTCGCCTATGTTCAACTTCTTGTAGATGGATAGCGGCATTAAACTCACGCTAGCTCCAAGATCACATAGCGCTCTATCAATCTCGATGTTTCCCAACTTGCACGGTATAGAGAAGCTCCCCGGATCGGACATCTTCGGGAGGAGTTCATGCTTTGTGATGGCTGCGCTAATTTCGGTGCTCAATGCTACAGTCTCTTTTTCCACTACCCGCTTCTTCGTCAAAATATCTTTGAGGAACTTCGCATATGAGGGCATTTGGAGGATTGCCTCATGAAAAGGCATTGTAATCTCCATCTTCTTCAGCATTTCCGCAAACTTTCCAAATTGGTTGTCCTCATTAAATTTCTTTAAGCGAGAAGGAAAGGGTATCGGGGGTACCTTAGGCGGAGGAGGAATGTAGGCTGGTTTTTTCTCCTGTTCTTGCACCTTAGGAGTGTCTTCCTCTACAGATTTTCCTTTTTCCTCTCTTGTTAACCTTGGAGGCGATGTCTTCTCAACCATTGAAGGGATGATCTCCGGAAGTTGTTTCCCACTCCTTAGTTCCACTGCATTGATGTGCTCGCGAGGGTTCACCTCGTTCTTACCGGGAAGCATGCCTTGCTGTCTCGATGAGGAGGAAGACGCAAGTTGGGCAACTTGATTGTCCAAGATTTTCAAATGAGCTTGTACTCCTTCCAATTGCTTCTTGAATGCAACTTGCTCATTTTCAATACCTCCAATGGATACTCCTTGTGATTTTTGACCTGGAGAATTTGGAATAGCATATCCTTGATGTCCGAGTCTTGCTCCTTGGGTTGCACTTGCTGTGGTCTATAGTTGGAATTCCCTTGATAACCTTGACTCCCTTGACCTTGTTGTTGATACTTTGATTGAAAACCCGGAGGTCCTTGGTTGTTCTGTTGGAAAGCAGGTTAAGGATTTAGTGCATTCGACGTATTCTTGTAGGAGAAATTGGGATGATTTCTCAATCCCGGGTTGTATAGGTTGGCTAGATGAGGGTATTGGTTTGGCCCGACATAGTTGGCTTCTTCCGCTTCTTGATCAACCATGTACATACCCGGTTGAACTTGCGCTAAATTTTGATCCTCCACAGCAGCTACTTGTTTGGCATTGGCGAGTTGGACCTTTATCTCAGCAAGGTCGGCCTGCACCGCCTTGAGAGCTGCGTTCTCTCCCACATCACCTTTCACTGAGCTTCTCCTACTGAATTCGTTGGACGTATGGCTGCGTCCCTTTGCAAGTTTTGCAATTGTCGCCTCTAGCTCTTGGAAAGGGATGTCATATATGTCACCTCCACACGCTGCATCAATCCAAGACCGAGTATCATCCTTCAACCCATGGATAAAGATGGATAGAAGATAGTCTCTTTCCATTCCATGGTGAGGGCACATTCTTTGATATTCCTTGAAACGTTCCCATGCATCATGGAGATTCTCCCCATCCTCTTGCACAAAAGCATTAATCTGATTCCTCGCATGTTGAGTCTTGGTAGGGGAGTAGTATTGCATAAGGAATTGTTCTTCCATCTCACCCCATGCCGAGATAGAGTTTGGTTCAAGAGTGTAGAGCCAATCTCTAGCTCTCTCCGTAAGTGAGTAGGGGAAAGTTTCAAGGAACACGTCTTCAAGAGTAATCCCCGGTCCCTTCTTGATTGCCTTGCAGTTCATCTTGATGTTTGTAAGGTGAGCATTCGGGTCCTCGTTTGGTCTCCCCCGGAACTCATGTTGTTGAGCATTTGGATGCATTGCGGTAGGAGTTCAAGTTCTTCTAGTGGTCCCCGATTTATGCATGATAGTAGCTGGGTGTGCTTCGGTTGTGTGTACGTTCGAAGCGTCCTAGGGGCTGCTTGGGCTGGACCTCTTTGGGCATTGGCCCCTCTCAACAGCTGTTCGGCCATTTCGGGTTGTTCTCTTCGTGCGTTGTTTCCTCTCAGCATTTCTTCGGCCATTCCCCACTGTCTTTGATGTCTCCGAGCGAAGCGTAGAGTCCTTTCTATTTTGGGGTCGAAGACGAGTTGATCTCTACTGGTTGTGCTTCTTGTCATACACCGGAAGAGCTGCACACCAAAGAGACAAAACAAACCGAAAGTGCTGTGAAACGGTTATGTCGCAAAGTAATCCAATCAAGAATCCAAGCAATGGTGATCTAGCAAAAATCTAGACTAACACGAAAACGCCTAATCCCCGGCAACGGCGCCAAAAACTTGATGCGCACGCACCGAGTCTTATATTTAGTACCCGATCCGTACCACTATCCGCAAGTATACGGTAGTTGTAGTACCGGGGTCGAACACGAGGACTAGGATGTATTAGCCTATCTCTAAGCTAGATTAGGTGGTCAAGTAAAAATATGGTTGGTGGTAAGTATCGGAATACGAGAAAGCGATAAAAATTAATTAACAGTTTGTAAAACGACGGTTTGAAACGTTGTAGGTTCGGGATCCCTCAAGAATCGCATGGACGGTTAGTGATGCTACAATGCCTATGGTTTTATCTTCCAATTGGGGGTTTCAAGCACTTTCTCTAGAGTTTGTCTCTCCCGAGCTTAAACTCACTACCTACAGAATCGATTCACCCATTTCCCAATGATCCAAATGATTTCTAGATGCATTAATGTACCCCATCATGAACCCTAAGAAAGCTAAGCCATCTCCCAATGTGAATAACTCACTCATTTGACATTTGGTTCAAAACATCATTCTCATATCCCTATGATCAATGTGTTCTACAATCATATCAATTAGGATTTCAACCAAATCAATAGCATTAAGCATAAAACATCAAACCAATGGAAGGAAATTCAAAAGCATCATAGATAAGCATAAGTGTCCATACAAAAGTGGGGATCCCTCACCCACAACAAGGTTACTACTCCATATCTAAAGGTCCAAAACAGAAAACAAAAGGGAAGAACATAGAAAAGGAAAAGAAATGCTCAATGTGATCTTCAATGGTAATCTCCTTCTTCAAGATGTCTCCCTAGGTCTCCAAATCTCCCTCTCCTCTTCTCCAAGGTGTATTTTCTTCCAAGTGTCGAGTCCCCCTTCTCTCTCCTCAAAATCCCCTTTTTGTGTAAGTGCAAAAACTAGGTTTTTCCTCAAAAATCGGGCTTTTCCTTTTTGGGCCGGATTTGATATCGGGCGGTCGCTCACTTTTTGTTCAGGGTCGCCCATTTTCTCTTCAGTGTCGCTCGTTTTCTTCAGGGTGGGCGACCGCTCATATGCACGAGCGACCGCTCGTTCTTCTTTGCAACTTGAGGTGACCGCCTTGTTTACCGAGCGACCGCTCGTTATCCGTTTTAACACAGAGCGACCGCCTGATTCTCTGAGCGACCGCCCGATTGCTTGGCTGTCATAGCGAGCGACCGCTCGTTATAATGAGCGGGCCGCTCATTTCCTCTGAGCTACCCGGGACTTCTCGATTCCGCTCCTTTTCCGTGCCCCGTGCGCAAATATCCTCGTTCGATCATCCTGCAAGGGAAATGGAGAAAAGAATCCTACCCATGACCGTCTAACGTCCTATTATGCCTAAGATTTAGGAAAAATCAAAGTGTGTGACGTTGAAAAACCGGTGAAAAACCCGTGTGATCAGAGGCAACCAATAAGATGAGTCAAGAGAGAAGTAAATTAAAAAGGGAAAAGAATACTTAGCTCGTGATGTTCGTTCACTCGCACTTAAGTCTGCCTACGTCTATTGATGCGCACGCACCGAGTCTTATATTTAGTACCCGATCCGTACCACTATCCGCAAGTATACGGTAGTTGTAGTACCGGGGTCGAACACGAGGACTAGGATGTATTAGTCTATCTCTAAGCTAGATTAGGTGGTCCAATGAAAATGTGGGTTGTGGTAAGTGTCGGAATACGAGAAAGCAATTAAAATTAACGGTTTGTAAACGATGGTTTGAAGCGTTGTAGGTTCGGGATCCCTCAAGAATCGCATGGACGGTTAGTAATGTTACAATGCCTATGGGTTTATCTTCCAATTGGAGGTTTCAAGCACTTCCTCTAGAGTTTATCTCTCCCGAGCTTAAACTCACTACCTAGAGAATCGATTCACCCATTTCCCAATGATCCAAATGATCTCTAGATGCATTAATGTACCCCATCATGAACCCTAAGCAAGCTAAGCCATCTCCCAATGTGAATAACTCACTCATTTGACATTTGGTTCCAAACATCATTCCCATATCCCTATGATCAATGTGTTCTATGGTCATATCGATTAGGGTTTCATCCAAATCAATAGCACTAAGCATAAAACATCAAACCAATGGAAGAAAACTCAAAAGCATCATAGATAAGCATAGGTGTCCATACAAAAGTGGGGATCCCTCACCCACAACAAAGTGACTACTCCATATCTAGAGGTTCAAAACAGAAAATAAAAGGGGAGAACATAGAAAAGGAGAAGAAATGCTCAATATGGTCTTCAATGGTGATCTCCTCCTTCAAGATGTTTCCCTAGGTCTCCAAATCTCCCTTTCCTCCTCTCCAAGGTGTTTTTCTTCCAAAGTGTCGAGTCCCCCTTCTCTCTCATCAAACTCCCCTTTTTATGCAAGTGCTCCAGCTAGGTTTCTCCTCACAAATCGGACTTTTCCTTTTTGGACCGGTTTTGATATCGAGCGGTCGCTCATTTTGTCTTCAGGGTCGCTCATTTTCTCTTCAGGGTTGCTCATTTTCTCCTTTTCAGTTACAAGCGGGCGGTCGCTCAGAATTTCAGGCGGTCGCTCAGGAAACGGGCGGTCGCTCACAATTTCTGGCGGTCGCTCATTCTTCTCTGGCATTTCCAATTCTACGTTTTTATTCATTTTCAGGCGGTCGCTCATGAAAACGGGCGACCCGCCTGAATTCTCTGAGCTTCCCGGGTCTTCCCGAAACCGTGCTCTTCCGTACCACGCTTGTGAGAATTCTCATGGAATCGTCCTGCAAGGGAAAAAAATCAAAAGAACCTACCCATGGTCGTCTAACGTCTTATAATACCTAAAATGTATGAAGAAGTGGAGTGCATGACGTTAGAAGACCGGTGGAAAAACCGTATGATCAAATCCCCCAAGACTTGAGGTTTGCTCGTCCTCGAGTAAATGTGCAATTATAAAACTATCCAAGGGGTGATATGATATAGTTGGAATACAAATGGGGGTTAAGAGTGGATTGGTTGTCCGGGTTAAAGTCGCTGCGAATGAAATCGGCTTTGGTATACTCTATCTTTTCCAACATTCAAGCGAAAACCTATCAATGGGATTTCCATTGCTTCCTGCGATCTAAAATGGAGTATATCCTACTTGCCGAGCATGTCTCCTAAACACATCCCAAATGAGGTCTCTAAAAGTTACATGGCCCATAATTTCACTATTTTCCTTTGCCCTATCTCTTTCCTTTTTGTTCTTGTTTTTGTTTTCTTTTTCTCTTTCTTTCTTTTCCCTTCTTTTTTTTATGCAATCCCGAGCTTCTAGGACGTTGGAATTTGACAAGCGTCACTCTTTTTCTTTTCTTTTGTGTTCTTGTCCCAGAACTTAGACCTGAGCCTTCGTTTCCGATGCACTCATGTCCCTGAATGATTTTCATTAACGAGATAATGACAGAGGAGTGTCGGATGCATCGTATTTTCTAGGGCTTGTTGTTTCCTATGGGCTTTCTAACTTAGAGGTTAAAGGGTGGTTTTTGGGGAGACATTTTATGCTTGGTTCGTAACTTCTACTCCACCTAGACTCTAGGAGACAAAATCATCCCACATGACAGTCATTTGCTCTAGGGTTGGATCAAATATTTCTACCTCACTCGACAATCCATTCAATTCTTTAGATAATTCTAAACACAACTCCTAAAACCTTTCCAAGAAAATCATTACTCTATGTCCCCCACATCGTCATCCGACTAAATCTTTGAGAAGAAAAACCTTATGCAAGTGTATGCATGCGTACCTAGACCTATATGTTATGCAATCTATTAATGTCGGTCAATGCAAGGAATACAAATTATACACAGAATGCAAGTTTTTTTTTCTCGATGAAAGTAGAATGCAAGACTCTAAGTGTATGATGCAAATGATATGCAAGGCTCATGGATACGAGACGCGTTAGTATCACTCCCCCCCCAGACTTGAATTGAACACCGTCAACGGTGTTAACTCTCGGCTAGTGAGAAGTATCGAAAGAGTAAGTGAAAAGTGAATTGAATGGAAAAAGTAGGTGAATTACCTCTTCAGTAGGTGAGTTACCTCTTCCGATGGAGTGATCTTCCACTTCGACTTTCTCTTCTCTTTGTTGTGATCCAATGAGGCCTATCCAATGTGAGAGAAACTACAATGATATGCTATGTTAGTTAAAATGAATGCAAAAGAGTGAGGGTGTAGGAGAAGGTTTTTTTTCAGTTTTTTTTTTTTTTTTTTTTTTTGCAGATGAAAATGAGCGACCGCTCGAGAAAACGAGCGGGCCACTCATTTTCTCTGAGCAAATTTTGGAACTCTTGTTTTACAAATGAGCGACCGCTCGAAAGAACGAGCGGGCCGCTCATTTTCTCTGAGCAAATTTCGTAACTTTCGTTTCACAAATGAGCGACCGCTCGAAAAAACGAGCGGGCCGCCCATTTTTTCTGATTCTTCCACTTTGCAAATTAAGCTTCATTTTAGAGTTATCCTTGGAGAAATGGCTTGGAAGCAAGATTAAGGTATTCCCAAAAGTAAACTAAGATGAAAAAACGAAGAGTTGGAGAATGGAGAATGTACATCTCGGAGTTACCCGAGGATGCTAGTTTAAGGTCGTAGCTAGACAGTCATGCGATTCAATCGATAAGAGAGAGGGAAAGTACAGAGGTACCTCCTTCTGGTTTGATACTTCCTGGATTGTACGGTTTCAGCCTTTGTGCATTGACCAAGAAAGATCCGCCTTTTCCATTTGTTGGTTTAGTGCTCTATAATGTACTGTTTATGAGCTTTGTTCAGATACATTTGATGTATTGATACTTTCTACGCAATTATTGCCTGTTATGAAATCCATGTATTGTTATGAACAATACTAAATTCCCTAGTCATGTATCATTGTGGGAATACTGATATATAAAGACTAGTATGATATGTGATTGATGATCATATAAATGATCATAGGTATTAGATACAATCACGATCATAGGTATTCGTTGGAGAACGGAATACTGGAATGACCCGCGTGAGATTGTCACATGGACTAGCGTCATGACTTGAATCTCACATGGCGGTTCCATGATTGGATCCTAAGACCTGAGATATCTAC
>NW_010966361.1:22508-25121 GCF_000463585.1 Tarenaya hassleriana
AGTGAACGAGAAAGTAGTCGAATCAGATAAGGTGGCTTGTCCATGCCTTATGTTCGACATATGATATCGCGATACAAAAGGATCATCAACCGGAATCATCACTGGCGTTCGTAAGATCACGATCAAACTCTATTCGAGATAGGTAGTCATAGTGTCTTGCTAGAGACCGCCTATGACTTGTATATCCGGAATAGAGATTTCGGGTTATACTGCTATATCGAATGAGCCTACAGGGTCACACACGCATTGAAGGACGAAATGCACGAGAAAAACGACCAAAAAACCAAGACGGAAGGGTCTGGAACGGACGGACCAGAAGTCCAGAACGGACTGATACACGCACCGGCTTCGGAGTTGTATAGAGATGGCCCAATTGCAATCACCGGCACTCGCGAAGGAGGCGCTCGAATTCACTCTTGGGAAATAGATGGAATCGAAGGGGAATTACGGGACGATGGCTCAATCACCGGCACTTCTATGAAGGCTCTCGAACTCAAGCCAAAGTCGAAACAAGGGTAAAAGATAGATAATATTCGGACAAACCGAAAAGAAAACTCGGACACACCGAAGCTCGTCGTCGGACACACCAACGGAAAGATAGTTTGGAGAAAATTCTCAACAAACAAAGTCTCAAGCATAAGCTCAAATTTCATTCACCAAAATCTGATCAAAATGATGTCTTACAACTCATATTTAAAGAGAAAACAAAGGCTCCAACAGCTAGTGCATTAAATGCACAAAACACATGCAAGACTACTCATAAATGTGCCTAGATTTTGAAAAATATAGTTGTTGGAACTTCTTAGAATTTATTGGGCTGGGCTTTTACTTTGATTTGGGCTTGAATTGGGCAGCTTATGGGCCTGCTTCGAAGTCATTGGGCCTAAGAGCTTTCGACCTTGATATGGAACACATTCCGGGTCAAGTCTTGGCCGAAAAACTGAAACGTTATTGTCATGATCCCGGACTCCGTGAAAACTTGAGTGACAGCCTTGGATAGCATGACGCGAAGCACTCGAGCTCTAGCATGAGTAAGAGGGGGCTCGGGTCTATGGCTTGCTCGGGGAGCCTTCGCGTTGTGCACGTCAAATCTCGTTCCCGCGGCTTCGAATGATCTTGTGACGTTATGATCATCCGGCAAGAGTCTTGACGCCTGATGGGTCAAGTCTTGAACATCTTCTAGAGCTCCTTCCGTTAAGCTCCCGTCCTCGTCCAAGTTGCTAGCTCCGATGTCCTCATCATTCCCTCCCCCTTGAGAAGGTTTTGTCCTCAAAACATGCTTACCTACATCAAACGGGTCCAAGTCAGCATCGTTAAATACGTAAGTCAAATTTTTCATACCTTGATTGCGGGTTTTGTCGAGATATTCGCCAAGTGTATGAAGATTTTGTTCTCGCGCTTCTCCTCGTTCAAAAGGTTCATCCTTCTTGATTGTCCTTGGGTTTAAGATGGTGTTACGCCTTGAGGCGTTCATGGTGCAATGGTAGACGCATTTGGCTCCTTGAGCGCTGATGAACCGTGGAGGCACACATGTGGGATTCGTCGGACTCTTCTCGTCGTCCATGCACGAAATCTGCAATGTAGTACCAATTCCTTGATCATAGACAAGAATAAAGAGTAAAACGATGTTACCGCGTAAGCTTCTCGTATCAAGGTGGGCAAGCTGCATATATTCGCTTAAGTCGTTGAATGGCCTCTTTGGGATTTGGCCGGTAGATGTCAAAACTTTCTTTGTAACAATCCCCACTTCCTTCACATTCAGAACCTGCGAACTTCGATAAACTTCTAGGGAAACAATTTTGTTAGTGTGCTCCTTGAAATGCTCGCAAGAATATTCCTTTTGAAACTTTGCCATTATTTCTTCATGTTCCCATATATTCTCAACCAAGTATGAATCATAAACAAGAATAAAAATAGGAATAAATTTACCGGTTTTTGCTCCAAGTTCTTGACTTATGATCCAAGTACGGTTGTTGGAGGTGTCATTTATCTTTGTCGATGGGTTGATCAGGATTTTTAAATCCTCATTTCGTGTAACCACTTCTAAAGCATCTATTCTGATGCCATGTAGCTCTTCATCGACATTGATCACACTTTTGAGTACTTCATTGAGCACGAGATCGGAATCCTTAATCGTTTCTTTTTCTTTGGTTACATGTTCGGTTACCGCTTTGGATGTAACATCGGATTCATCTTCAAGGTTCCTTACATCAGCCTTGTATGTCCCGCCATCCTTGATGAGATTCTTTCGTTGGTTGGGACAATGACATGCCACGTGACATTGGTTCCTACACATGTGATACATGCCCTCACGAGTTTGATTAGTACATGAGGAAAACGTTTCGTTACCTAGTGAGGTGACTCCTTTTAGAATCACGATGGTTTCCTCCTCTCGGGCATCAAGATCGGTCGCCTTGCCTTGGTCTTTGATTTTGACAAGGTTGTTGCGTGTAGGTGTTTGTGCTCGTATGCATTCATCCTTGGCATTTTGCCGCTCTTCATTCACATTTGCCAAACTTTTGGGTTTTGTTTCCCTCACAAAGCCAGGGTTCTCGACCATCATCAACCGGAATCATCACTGGTGTTCGTAAGATCACGAACAAACTCTATTCG
>NW_010966361.1:25555-40856 GCF_000463585.1 Tarenaya hassleriana
AGAGAGAGATATCGTTGGGCCTCTCGTGTGAGCGAGACTGTAGAAATGTGTGGCCGCACTATAGACGAGCTTCGTCTATTTCAGACAGTCGAACTCAGTGAACGAGAAAGCAGTCGAATCAGATAAGGTGGCTTGTCCATGCCTTATGTTCGACATATGATATCGCGATACAAAAGGATCATCAACCGGAATCATCACTGGTGTTCGTAAGATCACGAACAAACTCTATTCGAGATAGGTAGTCATAGTGTCTTGCTAGAGACCGCCTATGACTTGTATATCCGGAATAGAGATTTCGGGTTATACTGCTATATCGAATGAGCCTACAGGGTCACACACGCATTGAAGGACGAAATGCACGAGAAAAACGACCAAAAAACCAAGACGGAAGGGTCTGGAACGGACGGACCAGAAGTCCAGAACGGACTGATACACGCACCGGCTTCGGAGTTGTATAGAGATGGCCCAATTGCAATCACTGGCACTCGCGAAGGAGGCGCTCGAATTCACTCTTGGGAAATAGATGGAATCGAAGGGGAATTACGGGACGATGGCTCAATCACCGGCACTTCTATGAAGGCTCTCGAACTCAAGCCAAAGTCGAAACAAGGGTAAAAGATAGATAATATTCGGACAAACCGAAAAGAAAACTCGGACACACCGAAGCTCGTCGTCGGACACACCAACGGAAAGATAGTTTGGAGAAAATTCTCAACAAACAAAGTCTCAAGCATAAGCTCGAATTTCATTCACCAAATCTGATCAAAATGATGTCTTACAACTCATATTTAAAGAGAAAACAAAGGCTCCAACATCTAGTGCATTAAATGCACAAAACACATGCAAGACTACTCATAAATGTGCCTAGATTTTGAAAAATATAGCTGTTGGAACTTCTTAGAATTTATTGGGCTGGGCTTTTACTTTGATTTGGGCTTGAATTGGGCAGCTTATGGGCCTGCTTCGAAGTCATTGGGCCTAAGAGCTTTCGACCTTGATATGGAACACATTCCGGGTCAAGTCTTGGCCGAAAAACTGAAACGTTATTGTCATGATCCCGGACTCCGTGAAAACTTGAGTGACAGCCTTGGATAGCATGAGCGAAGCACTCGAGCTCTAGCATGAGTAAGAGGGGGCTCGGGTCTATGGCTTGCTCGGGGAGCCTTCGCGTTGTGCACGTCAAATCTCGTTCCCGCGGCTTCGAATGATCTTGTGACGTTATGATCATCCGGCAAGAGTCTTGACGCCTGATGGGTCAAGTCTTGAACATCTTCTAGAGCTCCTTCCGTTAAGCTCCCGTCCTCTTCCAAGTTGCTAGCTCCGATGTCCTCATCACGGACGGTCCGCCGAAGCCAGACCCGACGGTCCAGAATGGACTGTCCGTTCTAGAAGGTCTGGAACGGACGGTCCACTAATGCCAGACCGTCCGTTCTACGTGCTAGAACAGACGGTCCACGTGCATTTCTGGACCGTCCGTTCCAGACTTCGGGTTTTTTGAAATTAGACCGAATTAGGGTTAAATCACCTTATAAGAAGGAGATTAAAAACCCTAATTAAGGGAGAGCTTTTGTTGGCCGACTTTAGAACACTTCCTACAGACTTTTGGTTAGATCCAAGAGGTTGAGGTGTGATCAAAGTCCGTTTTTCTCGAAGCACAAATCGAATAGCAGATTCGAGTCCTAGCAGACAAGTTCCAACCGTTGGAATCCATCCCGTGGTGTGGATACGTGTAGAGGGCGAGGTACTCTTCCTCCCTTTCGTGACCAGACGAATTCTTCGATTGATACAGGCCCCGGATCGATTGAGGTAAGCGTTCTAACATTTCTACGATTCAATAGCAGCATGGTTCTAGGGTTTATTAAATTTTTGTTTTATATCCGCTGCGCAAACCCGAAAATCGATCTCTTAGGAATAGGATTCGCTCTAGAGATCCCAGGAATTCAATCAGTGGTATCAGAGCCTGGTTACTCTGTTTTGATTTCGTAGAACCCGATCACGCACGTTTAGGATTTGAATTGTTTGAATCCATCTTTGCTTTGATTTCTATGCATGTTTGACGATTGAATCTAGTGTAGATTGCATGTTTCATGTTGAATAGAGTGCAGGAGTTCGAATTTTGGGTTCACAGAAGAATTCGGATCAGTTTCGGGTCTGATCGGGGCCGAAAACGTCGGAGAACGTGATCTGATCACATAGTCGAACCCTAGACCGTC
This sequence comes from Tarenaya hassleriana, assembly GCF_000463585.1. NCBI lineage: Eukaryota > Viridiplantae > Streptophyta > Magnoliopsida > Brassicales > Cleomaceae > Tarenaya > Tarenaya hassleriana. The sequence goes on from NW_010966361.1 coordinate 27,769, forward strand.
CGCTCTGGGTAACCCAGACCGGACGGTCCGGGTGTGGCGGACTGCACAGATCAGAACGGATGGTCCGCTCTGGACCGTCCGTTCCGTCTTTGCGGACCGTCCGTTCCGGCTGGTTCAGTCCGACCGTTCTGCAAGCCTGGATCTACCTCCAGAATGGACGGTCTGAGGTCCAGACTCCGAAATTTTTCGTTTTCGAGGTCCGATTACGCAATTATTGCTTATTGTGATCAACTGTAACTCAAATAGACATGATTCATTCTTATAGATGGTCCATAGCGAATGAATGCATGTAACTTAATCAAGATATAGGATATGCTTGATTGAGTGGGAGCTCCGGGATTGGGATTACATAATCGAATGGATGGTCTATTCGGATTATGAACAATCATTGCACAGAAACCGGTTAGATCTAGAAGCTCTATGAGTAAAGCATTTGTCAAGGCCTCGATCGTACGTGTCATGGGCCATGCCAAAGCTGGGTGTGCCGTATTATCTTGGTGAGGCAAGATGGAGAAATGGTGGTTCTCATAGCTTGAAAGTAGATGCTTGATCTAGGTGCGGTTTCGAAAATCCCTTGTTCATGTAATGCTAAGAGTGTACCTCCCATTACTAGAGCGTCTGTCAAGGCATCGATCGTCCGTAACACGGGTCATGCCAAAGCTGAGCGTGCCGGATTATCTTTGTGAGGCAGGGTAGAAAATCGTGGTTCCAACATATGGTTTACCTTAGGTTAAGTTGTCAAGTTTGACTTGAGACTTAATGGTAGAGATGAGACAAGTATGCAATGATATTTGATATCATAGTCTCATAAAGGATCTAAGAATCACATTGGATGTGATTGACAATAGATGTCTACCTAAATAGCATAAGGCTGAGTGTAAAAAACTTGTTCTTATGTGAAATACGGATCTTAGTCCCATATAGAAATTTATTGTAGGGTTATTTTTCTTTATGGGAATATAGCTTGTGTTTGCATCTATGTTGTCATTGATTGATGGTGGACTAGCTGGTAGTAGATCATTGATAGAATCTGCATTTTGTTTTGTTCGTTCTATTTTCTCTCTTTTGTAGGACATGGCGTCAACCGGTAGCGTACCGAGTTTGACGATGCGATCTATCCTTGAGAAGGATAAGCTGACCGGGACAAACTTCTTAGACTGGTATCGGAACTTGAGAATTGTTCTCAAGCACAATAAGAAGTCTTACGTCTTGGAAGGGGCTCTACCACCTGAGCCTGCAGCCAATGCCACGAGAGCCGTCAAAGATGCTTGGTTGAAGCATCAGACTAACGACATCGAGATTTCCTGTCTCATGTTGGGAAGCATGGCCCCAAATCTGCAGAGGCAGTTTGAAGGGAAGAGTGTGTTTGATATGATCAATCAGCTCAAGACCATGTTTGAGGACATCCTTTCAAGGGGAAAGGACAGAGAGCGACAGAGTTATTGGATCTGATACATAGTGATGTATGCGGACCAATGAGCTGTCCAGCTAGAGGAGGTTGTCTGTATTTCGTTACGTTTACTGATGATTTCAGTCGATACGGTTATGTCTATTTGATGAGACATAGGTCTGAAACACTTGAAATGTTCAAGGCTTTCAGAAACGAAGTACAGAACCAGCTTGGCAAGACGATCAAGACACTTCGATCCGATCGTGGTGGCGAGTATATGAGCCAAGAGTTCACTGACTATCTGGTTGATTGTGGTATTGTATCACAATTAACTCCTCCTGGAACGCCACAATGGAACGGCGTGTCAGAACGGAGGAACCGAACACTGTTAGACATGGTTCGGTCTATGATGAGTCAGACAGATCTTCCAAAGTCCTTTTGGGGCTATGCTTTAGAGACCGCTGCGTACCTGTTGAACATGAGTCCAACGAAGTCGGCTGAAACGACACCATATGAGATATGGACGGGGAAGCGTCCCGCGTTATCGTTTGTCAGAATTTGGGGTTGCGACGCTTACGTGAAGCGTCAGATGAGTGATAAGTTATCCTCCAAATCTGATAAGTGTTTATTTGTAGGCTACCCTAAGGAAACTAAGGGTTACTACTTCTACATTCCGACAGAGAACAAGGTGTTCATTGCTAGGAATGCGACTTTTATGGAGCGAGAGTTCGTCTCCAAAAGAGTCAGTGGGAGTAGGATCGAACTTGAGGAAGTTCGAGAGCAGCAAGTAGACGCTGAGCCGAGTGAACAAGTTGAAGAAGTTCAACCTGTTTCACTACCGGTTGTGACTCAACCTTCGACGAGTGAACCTCGGAGATCAGGCAAGATTCGCCAAGAGCCTGTGAGATATGGATTTCTCGTAACTGGGAATGAGGAACTCATGTTATTAGAACATGATGAGCCTACCACATACCCAGAGGCTATGGCGAGTCCGGATTCTGAGAAATGGCGCGAGGCTATGAAGTCCGAGATACAATCACTTAACTTATAAATTGGTTTGGCTCGCTTCCAGTGATAGCCGGAGGGCTCACCCCGATTCCCACGTCCTTACTATGAGGAGGGTATAAAGGGCTTCCTCTTTAAACCCGGCCCGCTAAGACAAAGCTTGCTTTCCCAATTTACAGGAAAAGTTACTTTCGATTTTGTTTAACCAATTTTTTTTTTCAAAAAAATATTCTCCTTTTTTTTTTCACAAAACACTTTTAAATATAAGATATTTGGCTTTCTCTTATGGGCTTTTGGACAAAAACAAAACTTTTCAATTTGGACTTACTCTTTTGGACTCACACCATCTTTTGATTTGGGTTTCAATTTTAAATTTGAAAAAGAAAACAACTATTTGGTTTTTTTTTCCCAAACACTTTTTTTTAGCCTAGTTGTTTTTAAATCCAAATTCGCGTGAGGTTTTATACCGAAATTGAAAGAGAATTAGACACTTATCCGAGAAGTTTGCCTCGTATTAACCATAATCGAACTTAAGACTGTTGGGGACGGCAGTTGTTGACGACGGTAAAACTCCGGCAATTCGAGCGGTTCCAGATAAGTACCTGAAATTAAAAAATTATTTTATCGAGGCCTATGAAACACAGTTTCCTTAAGTTCGATTTCCGTGCCACCTCTAAAGCTTCGAGGCTATTGGAGCACGATGAACTCCCAGGATACAACGACCGCGTATTTGGAAGAAGCTTTCCAAATACCAAGCGAACTCAGAGAGAGATATGAACAAATGTGTGAATGCTCTTTTTTTCTCTAGAATGCTTGTTTTTTTCTGTGATTTATGAGCTAACCCAAGACCCCTATTTATAGTAGAGGGGAGAATCTCAAAATAAATCAATTTGAATTTCAAAATTCAAATTTGATTTTATCTTGATATTATCTCAATCTTATCTCAATCATATTTGATAGATTTTCTCCGGATTTGAATCCAATTTGAATTTCAAATTCAAACAAGATATTCTCTTAATATTCTGCAGATTTAAAGTTTCTAAAATTTTTACGGACCAGACTTCTCACGGGCTAGGCCCGTTTTGATTCTATCAAATAAACCCAAATCCAACAATATATTAATTAAGTAGAAAACATGAGTTTGAAAATCATATTACAAAACTTTTATACAAATTCTAGAAGTTTAAATCAAAATACCACATAATGTTTCTTAAACACATAAGAACACTTTCAATCATCATTTTTTTAAAAATTCAAATTTTTTATTTTGTTAATTTTGTGCATTTTAATCAATTTCTAATATTTATTTTGAAGGTTTCATCATTAGTCGACGAAAAACTCGTCAAAATTCATGAGTTTTAAACAATTATGATTAACGAAAGTCGTAAATAAGTTGTAATATAGTTGTGATCACCGTCTTTTTTTTTTGCAGTCCATTTGTCACATGTCAGATGCAATCTGCTTAAATTCAAAATTTTACATATTTTTTGTTTTTTTGTGAATCTTGACTTTTATATTTTTTTCTAACTTTCTAATTGTCACTTTTTTTTCACCGTTTACTAATTATTGGAATTTATTTTTTCACTAATTATGTTGTCAAAATATAAATGTTCTATTGCGATTAACTTTTTCATGAATTACGATTTACTTTTTTTTCTTTTATAAATTATGATTTCATATAGATTAATTTTTTTACATGTGTTAACTGAAAAAAATATAAAATACAAAATAGCACAACCAAATTTTAAGGTTTACAAACAACAAAAACATCATATCGAGTTCAAATATTTACAAATAGAAAATATCACAATATGGTTCAATTTTTACGAATAAAAACAGAGTTCAAGATTTTTTTTCATGATCTTTATCTTTTCTTTCTCAGGCTCTCATTCTTGTTCTTCTTTTCCGAACACTCCTTATTCTTCTTTCTCTAAATATTTTGATGACATCTTCACCGAAATCTTATTCATATCGTCGAATTCATAATAGAATTCACCTTTGAGTATATCAAATAACCTATAACAAAACAAATAGATTCATCAAATATATAATAGAATTCGTAACTCATTTCAATACGATTACTTATTTATTAATTCGTATGAGGCACTTTACAAATTCTAAGTTACAATATGACATTAATCCATATAAGATATTGAACGAAAACTGAGATGAAACCTTCACTTCACTAGAATCTCTCTCACTTGACGATGCACCCCCATTTTCATCGCTTCTCTTTCGATTTCGTTGTTCTTCATCGATTTGTTTCAAAATCGTCGTTCGGTCACTTGTTTATGCACTTCCTCCCCTCCTCTCGCTTTTTGTTTTGAATTTCTAAAACCATAAAAAACTCAAAATTTCAGATTTTTCCTCTCTTTTTTACTTTTATATCGAAAAGGATTACCTACACGTATATATACTCTTTTTATATGTTTTTTTAAAGAATATTTGATCACATGTTTAATGGGGTTATTATAAAAAATATCCTTACTTTGTTATTTTGACTTCAACACATATCATTTTCTAACTTGACCATGTGATCCATGTCATCCAAAATATAGTGTGGTCACGTATGGTTTTCATTGCTCATAACGTTAAATTTATGATGTTTTAATGAAATGATTAGTAAGATATACAATATATAAATATAATGAATTAGTATGATCACCATAAATTTAATATTATAATCAATAAAATCAAAATATGATCATACTATATTTTAGATCATATGGGTCATATGGTCACAGTTGGAAAGGGTACGTGTTAAAGTAAAAATAACAAAATAAGAGTATTTGTGATATAATCCGTAGGTAACGACTAATTGGCCTTTTCCAAATTTTGTAAGGGTAAAAAATACATTTGATAATTGATTTTTTTTTTGTTTAACATAATTGCTTTTTTTTTGTGTACCAGTGGTGTATTTGAGTGAATTGGCCTCCAGTTGGGGTGTGATTCTGCGGAGACTCCCTTTTTGTCTCACTGTGATTTTCAGGGTAAAATCGCCGAGAAAATCTCATCCGTAAATGTCTCAGTCGGGAAAGTTGACTCCTAATCTCGATCCGGAGACCACCAAACAGATCAATCTCAGTGTGCTGCAGAGATTCGATCGACATATCGAAGAGATTCTCTTCACCGCAGCTCACGTCGCGCTGTATGAGTTCGACACCGAGAGCTGCCAGTGGGTGCGTTTTCTCGTCCATTTCTCCCCAACTTTCTCGCTGATTTGTTTGCCTGCCGAGAAACCGTGAGAAATTTCGTTTTAATTTGGATCTATGTTTGGCTGTTTGCTGTGTTGTGCTTTGTATGTGTGTGCTGATGAAACCTGACGGCTTTATTTGGTTGTCGTGAAATCGACGGAGGCTGGGACTATGTTGAATTTTCACTCTATTTTTTTTTTTTGGTAAATTTTTCACTCTATTTCTTTGTCGAAGCACATAAGCTTGTTTGGTCGCTGAGAAAATGAAAGAAGATCTCGATTCGTTTTGATCCTTTGTCATTGCTTTTGGTCTCGTCGCTTTTCCACGAACGGAATAAGATCGGTTAGACTATCTTGGATCTTCCTTCTCTTTCGTTGATGAATCATGTACGCGTGTTTGGTTGCTGAGAATATGAGAGAAAATCTCGATTCATTTTCCATCTTTTGCCTTTGTATTTCGTTTCTACGAACGGATTTGATCTTCATGAATGCATCGTTTGTCCTGAATTTGTTCTCTGCAGGGTCGCAAAAAAGTTGAAGGGCCTCTGTTTGTCGTTAAGAGGTAGTGTTAATTACTGCCTTGTTCTTGTAGCAACTAATATGAAGAAGTGTGTTAGGATTTGAACATCACGATTCAGTGTCTTGTTCTTGTAGGAATACGCAGCCGATATTTCAGTTTATCGTCATGAATCGACTCCGTACAGGTTCGGATTTTAGTCGTGATTATCTGTTACCAAAACTAGCTTAGTTTTTGAACTTTTCGTCGGGAAGGTACTGTTTCGGATGGGTTATATTTTGTACTGAGATAGTAGGTAATGTTATGCTGGAAATCTTGTGATGGGATGAATTAATCAAGGGTACTCTTGAGTTGATATCTTATTCCAATCTTAGAGAATTAGTTCACCAATGTCGTGGTACGGAGCGTCTGTTAATTGTGAACTATCGATATTATAATGTAGTCCTGTGTTGGAAATGGCTTACCTCTACAATGAAGCATATAATTTGTGCCCTGATTATTCACGTCTAAGAATGCCGGGTTACTCTCCAATCCATAAATCTTAGCGAGTTAGTTCACCGGGTGTCATGTAGTATCTAGGATCTATCATCTATGAATTATCAATATAACTTAGTCATGTATTGGAAATGGTGTCGTAAGAAATCCCCTCCCTAAGTCTTAGCTTCTTACAATGAAAGCATAATTTGTGTCCAAATGTTTCTCATGCGATTCTTTTGCTACTTGTATGAGCAGATAATTGGGTGGAAAATCTTATTGAAGATTTTGAGTTCGAAATTCAGCGTCCATATTTGCTATCTCGAAACGCGTCTCAGGAAGTTAATGGAATTTGGTTTTTCAATTCAAATGAGTGTGAAGAGGTTGGAAATCTCCTAAGTAGGTATAATTTATTTATCTCATTTCATTCTTCTGAAATTTGGGCTAACTTGACATTAACTATGGAAGAAGACAACTTTATCATCTCTTTCAGTTGATAATTTTTTTTTCCATAGGTATTTCTAAAATTTAGGGAAGACATATTTCTTAGGTGAGTCATTTCCTTCCTCTTGTAGGATACTCAGTATCTGTTCGAAGTCTCCTCCGGCTGTAAACCCCGGAGTAGTGCCAGTTGAAAAGTAAGAAATGCTGAAACTTTCAGATAAAACCTTTTATGGTTGTTCTGTAGAGTGTTTTTATTTTACACTCGAATTGGCTCATTTCACTGCTACATTTCTGCTGGGAAATGCAAATATATATTTGCTTAACGGGATATGCTCATGAATTTTCTATTCCGCGTCCCTTAGCATAATTAGTATTTCCAATTTATCTATCTTTTTGCGTAGATTTCTCACTAAATTTCTCGCCTTTTTCGATTTAATATAGCAAGTACGAAGAAACTGCAGCAATCCCCACAATTTTACAGACACGAGGCGGTGGAGAGCATCATGCATCAGCAATCTCTACTACGTCGCAGATTCCTCAGAATCAGAATCTTATGGATCTCTTTAATGTATGTCTTTGAGAATACTCTTCTTTCATCATTCTGAATCAAATCTCTATTTCCGAACATTATCCTCGTCTTCATACCGTCTCTGCAGGCAGCAATAAATAAGGGAAGAAACAATCCAACTATCCCGAGCCATAGATACTTTCCCAATAACCCTTCAGACACAACATTTCCCGTCTCTTCTGAAATCCCGAGTCTCACCTATTCCTCTGCAGGGGTTTGTCAGTCATCCTCTGCTCAGACACTGAACCACGAGTTCTCAAACCTCCTCCGTCTTAACTACGAAATCCTTACTACTGCTGCAACGGAGCTCATCAAACCGTCTTCATTCTATACACCGCCTCAATCCTTGGAGTCCATAACAGTATCTGCTCCTCAGCCTCCTCCCCCGAATTCGCAACAACACCCTAATAGCATTCGAATACTCGACCTTTTCCCACCCGCTACTCTTCCTCAGTCTTTAATTCCTCCCCTTGCTTCTCCATCTGTTTTCGGTTTTGACAGAGACAAAGTCCGTGACGCCCTTCTAACGGTTGCCCAGGCACGTCTTTCCTATAACTCTTCCCATTTTTTCCTGTCTTATCTTTAATCATTTTGATGAGCTTGCTCGGATCAAAAAATATGTCTAGCGATAATCTTGCTTGCATGAACTGCTTTTTTTCGAGTATTTATATTATTGTGGAAAAGGTTCCTTTTATGTTTCTGTAATCCTCGAAATCCCTCTCATCTTTTGACAAAAACACAGATAGCGATATAATGTTATTCAAAGATGGCGGGTGGGCGTATCGGGTGTCAGATGGGGTTCGGATTTTTGTGGATTTATTAAAACTATATCCATTTGGTTTTCTTACTCAATATGATTTGATTCGGTTCGGTTTTGTTCTGGACTCAGTTTGGATAAATGTTCATTGTAGTATTTTGTTATTCAATGACGGTGAATGATCATTTTGGTTAAGTTATTTTTGGGTTTTGACTTTTGAGGATTCTAAAACTACATCCCTTAATTTTTTTATATTGAAATCGACCCCGTTTGAGTTTTCACTTTTCAGTAATAAAAACGTTTATTTTCTAAAGAAACTTCTGGTTTTTAGGAATTTTTAATATTCAGTCTTGTTGGATCTTTCAAATTTTATATCAAATTCGATTTAGATACAGTTATTTAAAATTTGATTTGGCTTTGGATAACCGAACCGAAATGGCAAGGTGGTGCAATTACAAATATTTCTACTTGGCGACTGATGATTTGGTTCGAAAATGTCATGCATCAGGATGATAGATTCGTAGAGATGTTCTACCAAGCATTGAACAAACCAAACTGAAAACCTCGAAGAACGTGTGTACAAAGGTATTGTATATGTTTTAGAAACTTCACTTTGCATGATATTTTTTTCACTGTAGAAAATGAACTTCTCAGACTTCTTCATCAGTGTTCTGTATCTTTTAAGCCTTTGTTAGAGAGAATCATTGATTTTTCTTTTTTTCTTTTTCCCGTCGTTTACTTTTCGATAATGTGAAATATTTACATTTTACACTATCCTTTGCGTTCCGTGTAAATCCTAAAAAAACAAGATAATTATCTTAAAATGCTACATTTTCTCTCTCTCATAATTTTAAGCTTACATTTTTTACCGTACTAGGTAGGTGTTGACATTGAGGGGTTTAGGTTTGGATTCGATATGGTTTTTTTTTGGTATTTTTTGGCTTTAGAAAATATATTTATCCGCCTTTTTGGGTTAGTTTTATTTATATTTGTTTTTTATTGACAAAAATGTTAAATCTAAAAATGTTTTTATTTTTTCAATTATTTTCATATCCAATTCTCGGATTTTGCTCAGTTTTGAATTTTTGTTTTTTCTATTTTATATCGGATCTAAACATATCCTTTAAGGCCCTTGACATGTCCTTTGAGTTGGTGTATTTCTAATTATTTGTGTAAATTGAAATGAATTATTGAACAATTGGTTTGATTATTTTGTATCAACTTTCGTATAATAATATTCTCTGTAAGTGAAAAAAAAAAAGAATTTATAGCCACCAAAGGTAAAACCCGAAGGAAGCTAAACACAAAACCCCAACTGCGACGGACAAAATATCGAACACCCATTCTGCCCTCAGCTTCATCTCCTTCCTCTCCCTCCTCTCCTCCATAAACTCCACGTGTCGTCTCCTCCCTCCCTCCTCCCTCATTTTCCCATTTCCCCTTTCACCCTCCATCGCCCTTCGTAAAATTACCAAAGTGTCACTCCCGTTCAAATGCATCCCTTCCATGTCCTCCACTTGCAAGTTCACCTCCCTCACGTGCATCTCCCCTTCTCCGCACGTGACCACCGTGATCCCGCACTCCACCACCTTCTCCTCCTCCGTTGCGCCGCCTACTCCGGAGGCTCCGCTTACGACCGCCACGAAACGCGCATGAATCTCGCCGCTGAACCAGTGGCGTTGCACCGAAACAGGCCGGTAGCTGGATAGATTCGCTGCTCGCCGTCCGATTGGATCGATAACGATCCAGCTCAACGTCATATCCTCCTCCAGATCTCTACACGTGCTCTCATTCTCTGGCAACGATGATCGGCGACGCGTGATCGACGTCGCTATCATGTCTTTTGGATCCACCAGATCGATCCTCAACGGCGAACTCTGGAACCACGCCGTCGTCGTATCCGTCTCCACGACCTTACTGAAGATCAGCTTCCCCCTGTAGTGCAGATCCACAGCGGAAATCAATTTTGGAATCAGACGGTCGTATTCACCGTCGGTGCCACCGGTGATTACGGAGTACGTGTCGGAGAAGAATGAGCGGGAGCCGCCGGGGAACGATGAGATGACGTGGCAGATGGCGGGATCGGCGGTGGAAGGCCACATAGAGTGGCAGAGCTTTGACCAGAGGGTTTCATCGTATGCGAGATCGTGGAGTTGTGAGGAGACGCAGGAGATGGAGGCTGATAACTTTTCAAATAAAACACTCTTACATTAACACAATACACAAATACATACACAAATACACAAACAAACCCCATATAACTCGGTTTCCTATCAACATATGTTGCTTTAAAACCTCTCAAAGACTACAGACACAAAAACCAATCTGCAATAAAATATTCCACTAATAACTAAACATATTTATAACCACAAAAAATAACTGATGAAAAAACCAATTAGAACTCCTTCCATAACTGCTCCAAAAACTTAACTCCTTTTCTTCCACGTCATTAACTTACACGTGTTTCTATGATTACTTCTTGTAGGCTTTGAATCAAAGTTTCTAACACTCCTCCTTGATTCAAAGTCTCACATCACAAGCCTCCGTCATCGATCAGACTTTGGCGCATATTTCTTCCTTCGTAACAATCTCTTTTCTCCTGAGTGCAAAACTGTCTCATCTCGGTTTCTCAACTGTATTTTCTGAGTGCACATTTGCCCCTTCTCAGATTCGCAACTTCCGGGTTCACGACATAAACCCGACAAATATCATAATAATCTTCGATGCCACCAGAATCGCCGTCTTCATCGTCATGACTCTCCTCCGATTCATCGATCGAACTCGTCGTTCTTCTCCCACTTGGTCCGATGAATATCGAACCGCTGTATCCATCAAACTCGTGTTATTCCTTTCACGAGACCCTTTAAACACTTTTCGATCAAAGTGTTTCTTTCGTCTCTCTTTGAATAACACAAAAAAACACAAACCCAACTAAGAAACAAATCATATACCGAAAGTGAATCGTTCTTCGACCCATACTCCTACAAATCCCAAAAAGATCTCAAAACGCTCTGATACCATGATAACTTTTCAAATAAAACACTCTTACATTAACACAATACACAAATACATACACAAATACACAAACAAACCCCATATAACTCGGTTTCCTCTCAACATATGTTGCTTTAAAACCTCTCAAAGACTGCAGACACAAAAACCAATCTGCAATAAAATATTCCACTAATAACTAAACATATTTATAACCACAAAAAATAACTGATGAAAAAACCAATTAGAACTCCTTCCATAACTGCTCCAAAAACTTAACTCCTTTTCTTCCACGTCATTAACTTACACGTGTTTCTATGATTACTTCTTGTAGGCTTTGAATCAAAGTTTCTAACAGAGGCAAGGGTCAGCCCGTCGAGGCGCGTCAAGATTTGAGTCTCGATGATGTCCTGATGGACATCGGAGATCCTATCTCCAGAGTCGGAGATTTGTGGCGGAGCTGTGGTGGTGCGCGCCATTTTTGACAGGGGTGATAAGTGGTGGTTTTACTCCGTGTGTATGTGTTTGAGTGAAAGATGGAACGCGGATAAACTATGGAGGCAAGGGTCAGCCCGTCGAGGCGCGTCAAGATTTGAGTCTCGATGATGTCCTGATGGACATCGGAGATCCTATCTCCAGAGTCGGAGATTTGTGGCGGAGCTGTGGTGGTGCGCGCCATTTTTGACAGGGGTGATAAGTGGTGGTTTTACTCCGTGTGTATGTGTTTGAGTGAAAGATGGAACGCGGATAAACTATGGAGTCGAAAGATTATATACAAGCTGGTTTGAAGTCCGTTAGGTATATAAAAGCCCACGGTTGTATTGTTTATTACATAAATGCCACTCTAAGATGGCCAACTTGATATTATTTTCAAACAAAAACCACAACACTCTAGCTTTTGGAAATTGACGAATACCTAATTATTCTCAAAAGGATATTAAAAAAAATCTCTTTCATTACTTTATATTCTATTCACCGAATAAAATTATTACTCCAAAACACTATGAATTAGAGAAATCATAATAATTATTGGGTTTTGCTACGGATTCCTATCATGCGATCATATCGATCTAGGGTTTGGTTTACTAGGTTTCATGCAGCGGAAGGATAATCTAAACCTAGTCAAACGTCACACGCAACCAAAATCATCCGTAAAACCCCGTTTAATCGTGTATATCACCGAGGGAATCGTTACTTATCTCGTTCTCGATGAGACTTGAAGTTTATTTCGATCCGGGACCTGTTCTAAATCACCAAGAGCTGAAAGTACAGCTCCTCTACACGTATCCACACCGACGGGAAGGATTCCAAACGATTTGGAACGAATCTGCTAGGATTAGTGAAGAAAAGGGTAACTCAAGAGACGAGATCCAATCCCGGGACAATAGAAATCGAAGAGAACAGCTTCTCTAGGGTTCTAGGATGTTTCTCTGAGTTTTAGGTCGGCCTTAATTAAGTTTGGACGAAACCCCAAACTTAAATAAGATTAGAAAACCTTAAAAACGAATATTTGGAAATTTTTCGGATCCCGGTCCGCCGGACTAGGAGCTTGGTCCGGCGGACCAAGCTTAGTCCGAGACCCACGGACCGGCTGACCTGAAGGCTTGGTCCGGCGGACCACGTGTGGTCAGCTCCGGACCAAGACCCTTCTTGGTCAGCTCGGTCCGACTTGTCATTTCTCGGTCCGCCTGTCCCAGAATCTGGTCAGCGGCTGACCAACTCTTGGTCAGCCGGACCAGACCTAGACAG
>NW_010966361.1:40879-43436 GCF_000463585.1 Tarenaya hassleriana
GACCTCCCGGACTGACCAAACTTGGTCCGGGGCTGACCAAACTTGGTCAGCACCGGACCAACCCACTGAAAACTCCTTTTCATGCTCGTTTCGGTCAAATCTCGTTTCCATTCTTCGTATTCTTCACGTATAAGTCCATCCCTATTGGTGTGTGACCCTGTAGGCCCATTCTAAGTGGTAGTGACTTTAGGAACCTTATCCGAACCACAAGTAATGGTTAGCCTCTAGCAAGACGCCATGACCACCCACACACAATTGAGTTAGAGGTGATCTAACCAAGGCATTAACAGCTCAAATTCTGATCCTTTCCACGAGAGGGCCCAGCGATATCTCTCCTGTTAAGGAGGTGACAAATCCCATATTGCATGTCTACTATCTCCATATGATTCGTGAACGTATCTGATCAACGCTGTTATAATCATCCGGTTAAAGACGACGTTTGACGCAGTCAAGACACGCCACTCCTCATATCAGATACTCTAGACATCTCAGGTATGAGGATCCATAAACGAAACGCTGTGTGAGATTCAAGTCATGACTCTGTCCATGTGACAATCTCATGCGGGTCATCCAGTCACTCGTTCACAACGAGTACCCATGATTGTGATCTACATCCAACGCGTTGATCACACCTCATGCTAGTCTTCATTCAACATTGTTTCCACAATGATGACTGATTAGGGAGTTTAGAATCATTCTCTAATGATTCAAGGATGCCGAAATACAACAAACATGCTAATCGTATAACGGGAAAAGTAATGTATTCATAAATCAATGAATCAATACAAAGTAAAATGTCATATCATGGATCATCCTAGAGCATTACAACCAACAATCTCCCACTATGCTCTATGATATATCCTACAAGCATCTAATCCCCATACCCTTAACATGACCATCATGCTTTGACGAAGGGAGAGGCTTCGTCAATGGGTCGGCAATATTAACATATGTCGACACTCTGCTTATCTTCACGTCTCCTCTGTCGATGATTTCTCTGATGAAGTGAAATCGCCTGAGTATGTGTTTGGATCTCTGGTGTGACTGGGGTTCCTTAGCTTGCGCAATCGCACCATTGTTGTCACAATACAACTCAATGGGATCTGCAATGCTAGGAATGACGCCCAGGTCTCCCACGAATTTCCTGATCCAAACAGCTTCCTTAGCTGCATCCGATGCAGCTATGTACTCGGCTTCTATAGTCGAATCTGCAACGGTTGGCTGTTTGGAACTCTTCCAACTGATAGCCCCACCATTCTGGCAGAAAACGTAACCTGACTGCGATCTGAAGTCATCTCTATCAGTTTGGAAACTAGCATCGGTATAACCACTTATAGCGAGCTCGTCTTCCAATCCGCCATACACCAAGAACAAATCCTTAGTCCTTCTCAAGTACTTAAGGATGTTCTTGACCGCAATCCAGTGAGCCTCACCTGGTGTAGATTGATAACTACTAGTCATGCTCAATGCATATGATACATCTGGACGAGTACACAACATGGCATACATGATGGATCCAATTGCCGAGGCATATGGAATCCTACTCATGCGCTCTTGCTCATCCTGTGTCTTTGGACACTGAGTCTTGCTAAGAGCAACGTCATGGCCCATTGGCAAGGCACCCCTCTTGGAGTCTTGCATCTTGAACCGATTCAAGACCTTGTCAATGTATGTACTCTGACTTAGACCAAGAAGCCTTCTAGATCTATCTCTATAGATCTTGATTCCTAGAATATAGGCGGCTTCTCCTAAGTCCTTCATCGAAAAGACCGATCCTAGCCAGGATTTTACTCCTTGCAAGGTAGGAATGTCATTTCCGATGAGCAATATATCATCTACATAAAGCACAAGGAAGACCACTGCGCTCCCACTGACCTTCTTGTAAACACATGGCTCATCTTCATTTTGCAGGAAGCCAAACGTTTTGACTGCCTCGTCAAATCGAAGATTCCAGCTCCTCGAAGCCTGCTTCAATCCATAAATGGATCTCTGAAGCTTGCACACCTTCCTCGGACTCTTAGGATCAACAAAACCCTCGGGTTGTGTCATGTACACATCCTCGAGCAAATTCCCGTTAAGGAATGCGGTCTTGACGTCCATCTATGATATACGCCACGGGCTTGCGGAAGGGCTGTTTCCGGAGAGAGTATGGACTAGGTTCGATCACCGGCCAAAGTGGCACTCGAATTCGATCTAGTTCGGGGAATGAGTAGGTAATGAATGAATGGATTCCGGGATCAATCTCTGATCAGATTGATGCTCGACTTTAATCCCGAAACGGAGAGATGAACGAAGGATAGAAGTTGGATTCGAACAAACCAAATCGCTCCTCGGACGAACCAAGGTTGAATCTCGGACGAACCAAGAAAGGAACTCGGACAAACCAAGCTAGAATGCTCGACACAAGTGGAGAGAATTCTGAAAAAAATAATACTTAGATTGCAAATTGATCAAAGGTGTTTTCAAATGAGTCTACATGGGTTTTTAAAGAAGAATTACAACAACTAGAATCTTAAATGCAAGTCTTCATGCAAGGCTGCAGAATTTTCGCCATTAA
>NW_010966361.1:47190-54230 GCF_000463585.1 Tarenaya hassleriana
GTGGTCAGCTCCGGACCAAGACCCTTCTTGGTCAGCTCAGTCCGATTTGCCATTTTTCGGTCCGCGTGTCCCAGAATCTGGTCAGCGGCTGACCAACTCTTGGTCAGCCGGACCAGGCCTGGACAGATGATCGGCTGACCAAACTTGGTCAGCTCCAGACCAACGCACTGAAAATTTCTTTTCATGCTCGTTTTGGTCAAATCTCGTTTCCATTCTTCGTATTCTTCCCGTATAAGTCCATCCCTATTGGTGTGTGACCCTGTAGGCCCATTCTAAGTGGTAGTGACTTTAGGAACCTTTCCCGAACCACAAGTCATGGTTAGCCTCTAGCAAGACGCCATGACCACCCATTTAGAATTGAGTTAGAGGTGATCTAACCAAGGCATTAACAGCTCGAATTCTGATCCTTTGTCTCACGATATCATAAGTTGAACAAGGGCATGATTTGAGCCACCCTTCAAGTTCAACTGCTTTCTCGTCTTGGCAAATCGACTAGTAAAATAGATGCAACTTCATCTATAGCGTGGCCACGCGTTTTCATAGTCCGACTTCCACGAGAGGTCCAGCGATATCTCTCCTGTTAAGGAGGTGCCAAGTCCCATATTGCATGTCTACTATCTCCATATGATTCGTGAACGTATCTGATCAACGCCGTTATAATCATCCGGTTAAAGACGACGTTTGACGCAGTCAAGACACGTCACTCCTCATATCAGATACTCTAGACATCTCAGGTATGAGGATCCATAAACGAACCGCTGTATGAGATTCAAGTCATGACTCTGTCCATGTGACAATCTCATGCGGATCATCCAGTCACTCGTTCACAACGAGTACCCATGATTGTGATCTACATCCAACGCGTTGATCACACCTCATGCTTGTCTTCATTCAACATTGTTCCCACAATGATGACTGACTAGGGAGTTTAGAATCATTCTCTAATGATTCAAGGATGCCGAAATACAACAAACATGCTAATCGTATAACGGATAAATAATGCATTCATAAATCAATGAATCAATACAAAGTAAAATGTCATATCATGGATCATCCTAGAGCATTACAACCAACAACAATATCGTGTTGTATATATACATGTTTCGAGAATTAAACCGATTAGATGGGTAACACTTGGGTTTTTCCTTCAATTTAATATGAGTTTATTTGGTGTTGAATATATAAATAACGGGTTAATCCTATAAATATTTCCAAACTTGTTTGGAGCCGTAAAACTAATTCCCCAACTTGTACTCTCTTAATAAATACTCAACTTGATATATTTGACATAAAAATACCCGAATTTATCAAACGTTGCCAAAAAAAATATTGACTAAGGCTAACTAGAAATATCGTTAAAAGAAGATGATGTGGACATATCATATATTTTGCCACATCAGCAAAAATATAAAAATTAATTTTGACTTGATTTAATCGGTTATATATTAGACCGATTAATCGGTTCAATAAAAAAGATAAAATAAAATCTTGATCAACATCAAAACCATCGTCCGAATCATTAGCACCTTCAGGCTCGTCATCTTTTTTTTTTTTATAATCAGAAGGTATACTGGACCTTCGACCCACTTAATTTCTTTAGATCCGGAATCCACCTTTAGTCACGCAATTAATTATGCTTCCTCCTCTCCACCAGTGAAATCGAAGTCGGGCCTTTGAGACAGACTCGTCATGTTTATGTTCATCAAAGTTTGGAATGAAAATATTATGTCGATGTGCATCGCAAAATTTCGAATGGAAATATTCTGTCGAAGGTTACGACAAACATTCTAACATAAACTTTTGTTACAATGTTGCGATGAAATGGGACGATTTTTTCTATCGCATTTTTTTTAAAATTTTAAAAAATAAAAAATATATATAAAAAATAAAAATTTATTTATTATAGTATTTAAATACAAACAAGAAAACTATAAATATTTGGGTATCTTGTGTCCTTATCGAGATCTGAAAGTTGTGGTTGCGGATCAAAATTCTACGGCGGGTCGACAGTTTTTCTGACTTTAATCCACATTGAGTTGAGCTGTGCACCGAAGCAATGACCGAGTATGAATCGGTAGGCATCACACTTGCAAAATGTCCTCAAAGCCTAGAATTTTTGCATATGTCTTATCGATTTATGCAATCCACTAGAAAAAAAAAACAACCATATATCAACGGATAATTTCAACGGATTTACCGTTGATAAAATTGCAACGTATTATCAACGAAAAAACTGTTGCTATTGTCAATGACTATCAACGGAATTGCAACGAATATTTCAACGGAGTTTTGTTGTTGCCAATTTGTTGCAATTTGCAACGGAATTTCAGTGGATTATTCCGTTGATTTATTTCAACGAAATACATCAACGATATCGTTGCAAATTTGCAATGGTAATTTATCAATGGATCTAAATCGTTGAACTTATCAACAGATATTCGTTGAAAAAGTAGCCATTTTAGTTTCAACACAAATCCGTTGATATACTGCTCATATAACCACCGCGCAACCTCTTCCCCATTCACACCAAAATCTCTCAAAATATCTTCTTCTTCATCAAACCAAAATATCTATGTTTCAAGGCAATGGATATATCGAAGAGAATATCCAACAATGAAAGAAGTTACACCGGAGTTTTGTGATGGTTTGGAGCAATTTATGAGTTTTGTTTCAATGCAACCTTTGTGTCAAAAACGTAGAAAATTGCAATGTCCATATAAAGGTTGTAGAAATTTAAAATTTCTAAGCCAAGAAGTGGTTTGCAAACATCTATATTGAAGGGGTTTTATGGATGACTATTACGTATGACACATGCATGGATTCGTTTTGCAAGACATTGCGTGAGTATTTATCCGAAAATAATCAAGCTCCGCGGTCATATTATGATACAAAAGCAATCTTGAAGGATTGGGGAATGCCTAATGAAAAGATTGATGTCTGTAGAAATAGTTGCATGCTTTTTTGGGATACTGATAAAGATTTGATGCAGTGTAAATTTTGTGGAGCGAATAGATATCGACCAAATAAGGAAAGATCTTGTAGAAAAGTGCCATATAAAAAGATATTCTATATACTTGTATCGTGTAGATTGAGAAGGTTATATGAATCAGAGAAAACGACATCACATATGAGATGGCATGCAAATCATTTGAGCTCGACAGAAGATATGCAACATCCATCCGAAGGCATTGCATGGAAAGATTTCAATAAGGTATTCCCTCATTTTGCTGTTGAGCCCCAGAATGCTTATCTCTGTTTATGCATAGATGGTTTTAGTCCGTACGAACAATCTGGTATGCGGTATTCATTATAACCTGTGATACTCTCGCCATATAATTTACCACTGTAGATGTGTCTGAAAAGAGAATTTCTGTTTTTAACGTTGTTGATTCCTGGATAAGTTCATCGAAGAAGAGTTTCGATGTGTTTCTACAACCTTTTATTAAGGAATTGACATATTTATGGAACATTGGAGTTTCTGCATATGATGTTAGTGTGAAACAAAATTTTACACTAAAAGTTGTGTTTCTATGGATGATCAACGATTTTTCTACATATGGTATGCTATCTGGATGGAGCACACATGGAAGATTGGCGTGTTCGTACGTATTGCATGGAAGAAACTGATGCATTTTATTTAAAGCACGGACAGAAATCGTATTGGTTTGATTGTCATCGACGGTTTCTTCCAATACATCATCCCTTAAGGCAAAACTGTACAGGGTTTCTGAAAGGTAGAGTTGTTAAAGATTATGCTCTGATATTGCACACAAGGTTTCAAAATTATTCTGAATGGATAAACAACGATGTTATTGATGATTTGCAAGAATCCGTTCGATGTGGAGGTAATTTTGGACATACAAAGTGTAAAAGATTTGGTGATTGACACAATTGGTATGAAACGATTATTTTCTGGGATCTACCTTATTGGAATTCGCTTACTCTCCGACAAAATCTAGATGTGATGCATATAGAGAAGAATTTCTTTGATAGCATCATCAATACTATTCTGAATATGTCAGGAAAGACAAAGGATAATGTCAATTCGAGGAAAGACATGAAGGAAATATGAAAAAGAAAAGAGTTGAAACTAACACATGATAGTAAGCACCAACTCCGATCTTTAGATTACTCGGTTCTAGAAAGAAAGTTTTGATGAAGTGGTTGCAGGAGGAAGTGAAATTTATTCCTGATGGATATGCATCCAAAAGAGTTCATTGTGTTGATATAAAGTCAACGAATCTTATAGGAACGAAGAGCCATGATTATCATGTTTTTATGCAACGTCTCATTCCGATCGTTTTTGCAGAACTGTTGAAACCGAATGTGCACGAGGCATTATGCGATATAAGTTCATTTTTCAGAGATATTAATTTGTGCCAAAAATTTAAGAAGAAGCAATTTGGAAGTTCTTAAGATCAACATCCCAGAGATATTATATGCCTTGGAAAAGGTATTCCCCCTTCATTTTTTGATGTGATGGAGTATTTAACGTTCATTTACCAAATGAAGCGATCACAAGAAGTCCAGTTCAATTTAGATGGATGTATCCATTCGAACGGTTTTTCTTCTATCTAAAGAAAAAGGCGAAAAATAAAACAGCGGTCGAAGGTTCAATTGTGAAACAATATTTGCTGGAGGAAATCACATATTTAACCTCATTCTATTTTGAGCCTCACATTCAGACGAAGAAGCGGAGATCAGATAATAATGATTGGGTACATATCTATATCATTATGACTCTCGATTTAGGGACGACATTCCAGAGATTTTTATGCCGACAAGGACGTGTGGGTAGTAAATCAGAGGAACACTGGTTAATTATATAAAAGTACAACCATCTCGCTACTTATATTCTACTAAATTGCGCAGAGCTTCGTCATTACGAGAGGTATATATATATATTGTACATCCCGGATCCAAAATGTATGTATTATATATATTATGTATCGACATCTGCAGGATCTTTGATCTTGGATATTTACCCAAATTTAAGTGCGGAGGCATTCGACGAATTGAAACAAGAAAACTACGCGTCTTGGTTAAGAGACTATGTGAGTAAATTTTTCCTTAATAGTAATTTAATTACATTCGTTATGTGTCATATATATATATATATATATATATATATATTCACTAAATCAAATAAATTGATTGTTGATAGGTTCAATCTTTACGTGACGAGAGAATTCTGAATTAGGTACGAGATTTATCGTAAGGGCCTAGTAGAAGAGTGATGTCATGGCCAATCATGTTCACACATGGATACACATTTTATACACATGAACATGGAAAATATCGTAATACGTTCAACTACGGAGTATGCATCAAGAGTTCGAATTATAGTGATTCATCAGATGATCCAGATTTTTTGGAGTTCTACATCAGATTATTCAGCTCGAATATCCCGGATTAGTCGGTTTGAAAACAATGGTCTTTCGATGTCATTGGTTCGACATAACCACAAGACGTGGATCGCGAAAAAACAAATGGGGAAGAATCGACATCAACCCAACATGTACATATCCTAAATATGATCCTTTATTCTCTCGAATCAAAGTGATCAAGTCTGTTTTATTCCATACCCAAAATATCCTATATCCCAATATAAAAGAAGAAAAGAAGATCGATGGTCAGTTGTGGTGAAAATCAATACGCAAAGAATGATGAATTCATCAACAGTTGAAGACTCAGAAGAAGCAGTGCAAGATCTAAGTGAAACTTCAGTGCTTAGATTCGACTTGAAGATTATGAAGACACACTTGTAATTGCAGATGTAGAAGATGAAGATATTGATAATTTTACACAAGGTGAACCCGATGAATTCATTTCCGAACACGAGGATACATCACCCGAAAGTGAAAATGATGACGATTCGTTGTACTATTGATATATTTTCATATATTCCACATTATTTTACTATGTATTTGGTTGGTATTTTATTTAAGTTAATTTTTATTTGAATTCATTTTTTTAAGTTTTATCAGGTATATTAACAGACCTTGCGATGGGTCTCTGTCGATAATATCAACGGATAAACTTTGCAAATTCCAAAAATATAGCAAAGGACTTCGTTGATATTATCAACTGGTATCCGTTGAGCAACTGCAGTATTCTACATTAAATGCAGTGATATATAAACGATAGTCCATTGATATTTTCAATAGATGTATAATATGTTGGGTTTCCTGGGATCTCTAAAGCGAATCCTATTCCTAAGAGATCGATTCTAGGGTTTGCGCAGCGGAAGTAAAACAAAAAATTTATAGAACCCTAGAACCATGTTGTTATTGAATCATAGAAATGTTAGAACGCTTACCTCGATCGATCCGGGGCCTGTATCAATCGAAGAGCACGTCTGATCACGAAAGGCAGGAAGAATACCTCGCCCTCTACACGTATCCACACCACGGGATGGATTCCAACGATTGGAACTTGTCTGCTAGGACCCGAATCTGCTATTCGGTTTCACGCTTCGAGAAAACGAGACTTAGAAACTCTTGGATCTTTTTGGATCTCACCAAAAGCTATCAGAAGTCTGCACCAGACGGATGTCTAAGTCTCTTAAACGATTAGGGTTTTAATCTCCTTCTTATAAGGTGATTTAACCTTAATTCGGTCTAATTTCTGAAAAACCCGAAACCCGGAACGGACGGTCCAGAAATACACATGGACCATCCGTTCCAACAAGCCAGAACGGACGGTCTGCTCACGTGGACCGTCCGTTCCAGGCAAGTCAGAACGGACGGTCTGTTATCAACGCGGACCGTCCGTTCCAACACTTAGAACGGACGGTCTGCGACTATTCGCGGTCCGTCGGGTCTAGACCTGGCGGACCGTCCGTTCCAGACTTCTGGTCTGTCCGTTCCAGACCCTTCCGTCTTGGTTTTTCGGTCGTTTTCTCGTGCGTTTCGTCCTTCCCTGCGTGTGTGACCCTGTAGGTTCATTCGATATAGCAGTATAACCTGAAATCTCTATTCCGGATATACAAGTCATAGGGGTCTCTAGCAAGACACTATGACTACCTATCTCGAATAGAT
>NW_010966361.1:54755-55195 GCF_000463585.1 Tarenaya hassleriana
GAATACCTATGATTGTGATCGTATCCAATACCTATGATCATCTATCACACATCATACTAGTCTTATTATGTCATCATTCCCATAATGACACAAGACTAGGGAGTTTAGTATCATTCATAATGATACATGGATTTCATAACAGATCTAGTATGCAAGAACATGTAATGAATCAAATACTCTAATAAAAACCATAGAAAGTATTAATACATCAAATGTATCTGAACAAAGCTCATAAACAGTACATCATAGAGCACTAAACCAACAATCTCCCACTTGCTCTAATCATGAACTGCTAAACATCTAATGCTCATATCCCTAACATGACCCTCATGCTTCGACGAAGGGAGAGGCTTCGTCAACGGATCGGCAATGTTGTCATCTGTCGACACTCTGCAAATGTGTACGTCTCCTCTGTCTATGATCTCCCTGATAAGGTGAAA
>NW_010966361.1:56054-60601 GCF_000463585.1 Tarenaya hassleriana
AACATATTAAAGCATGCATAATACGTAATGAATCAAACACTAATCCATAAAACTATAGAAAGTGTCAATACATCAAATGTATCATAATCATAGCTCATAAACAGTACATCATAGAGCACTAAAGTAACAATCTCCCACTTGCTCTAATCATGAATTGCTAAACATCTAATGCCCATATCCCTAACATGACCCTCATGTTTCGACGAAGGGAGAGGCTTCGTCAATGGATCGGCAATGTTGTCATCTGTCGACACCCTGAAAATGTGCGCGTCTCCTCTGTCTATGATCTCCCTGATGAGGTGAAATCTTCTGAGTATGTGTTTGGATCGTTGATGGGATCTGGGTTCTTTTGCTTGTGCGATCGCTCCATTGTTGTCACAATACAGAGCAATAGGACTGTCAGCACTAGGAATGACACCCAAGTCGCCAACAAACTTCCTGATCCAAACAGCTTCCTTTGCTGCGTCTGACGCTGCAATATACTCAGCTTTTGTAGTAGAATCTGCAACGGTCGCCTGCTTGGAACTCTTCCAGCTAACAGCACCTCCGTTCAAGCAGAAAACATAGCTTGACTGCGATCTGTAGTCATCCGGGTCTGACTGGAAACTAGCATCGGTGTAACCTCTTACAGCGAGCTCGTCTTCCGACCCACCGTATATCAAGAACACATCCTTAGTCCTTCTCAAGTACTTCAGGATGTTCTTGACGGCGATCCAGTGCGACTCACCTGGATCTGACTGGTATCTACTCGTAATGCTCAATGCATAGGATACATTTGGTCGAGTACAAAGCATGACATATATGATGGATCCAATTGCCGAAGCATATGGAATCCGGTCCATGTGTTCTCGCTCATCAGGTGTCGTAGGACACTGACTTTTGCAGAGAACTGTGCCACTGCTCATCGGTAAGGTTCTTTTCTTGGAATCTTGCATCTTGAACCATTTCAAGACCTTATCGATGTAAGTACTCTGACACAATCCTAGAAGTCGCCTCGATCTATCTCTATAGATCTTTATTCCTAGAATATAGGCCGCTTCTCCTAGGTCCTACATAGAAAACTGCGTTCCTAGCCAAGACTTAACGTCTTGCAAGGTAGGAACGTCATTCCCTATAAGGAGGATGTCATCTACGTACAGCACTAGAAATACTACTGTGCTTCCACTAGCCTTCTTGTAAACACACGGCTCGTCTTCGTTCTGTGAGAAACCAAACCTTTTGATGGTCTCATCAAAGCGAACGTTCCAGCTCCTCGAAGCCCGCTTCAGTCCATAAATGGACCTCTGAAGCTTGGGGTTCCTTGCATCGACAAAACCTTCGGGTTGTGTCATGTACACATCCTCGGTCAAGTTCCCGTTAAGGAACGCGGTCTTGACATCCATTTTTCATATCTCATAGTCGTAATATGCGGCTATGGCAAGCAGGATCCTGATGGACTTCAGCATAACTACGGGCGAAAAGGTCTCATCATAGTCAATACCATGAATTTGACGGAATCCTTTCGCCACAAGTCGTGCCTTATACGTGTGCACGTTGCCATCCATGTCGGTCTTCTTCTTGAAGATTCACTTCCATCTGATGGGTTTTATCCCTTCAGATGCATCAACCAGAGTCCTGATGTACGCACGGAGGAGGGGTAGATAATCCGTGAACGATCACCGGCACTCTCGTGGAGGCACTCGAATCCGAGCGACGGTTGGAGAAGGACCGAAAAGGATAGGGTTGCGGGACTTTGATCCAATCACCGGCACTCGTAGAGGCTCTCGAATTCGAATCGTAGTCAAGAGATGGATGGAGAACGAAGGATAGGGTCTCGGACAAACCAAGACAAGCCTCGGACAAACCAAGACGGGATTTCTCGGACAAATCGAGACAATGTCGGACACACCAACCACTACAAAAAACGTCCCAATTTGCGACGGAAAAATCCGTCGCAAACATAAATAAAATCCGTCGCAATTACAAATTTGCGACAGAAAGCGACGGAATAATTTTCGTCCGTATATCGTTGTCGCAAAAAATTGTCGGTGTTAATTCGTCGCAAACTTGCGACGGACAAAATCTGCGGTTTGTGACGGACTTGCGACAGAAAAATCCGTCGCAAATATTTTTTTTTTAAAAATAACAAAATCTACGTTTTGCGACGGACAAAATCCGTCGCAAATATTTTTTTTAAATTCAAAAAAAATAACATAATATACATATACACACGTATACATATATTCACATATATATTACACATATACCCATAATTATACATATACACATAAATTTATATACATATATATACATACACATATATTCATACACATATACATTTACATACACACATATATACATATACACACACATACATAAACACACATTCATACACAACATTTACATACACATACATATATAAACACATATACATATACATTACACACATACATAAACACACATTCATACATATTCACATACACACATACACACATACACACATACACATACATATATATATATATATTCACATACACATCACATAAACACACATACACATTTATATATATGCATACACATTCACATTCACATTCATATTCACATTCACATACATACACAACACACATACATAAACACACACATACATATACATACATAAACACATACACATTCGCATACACATATACATACACATATACACATATACATATTCACATATATATATACGCAACACATACATATACAAATCTATATACATGGTATATATATACATACCTTGGCAAATTTTGAAGAAAAACAATTTGTTAGAGAATATTAGAGAAGATTGAGATTTTTTTTTTAAAAATTTCGAAGTCTGGAGGAGAAAGACGAAGTCGCAGCTTTTATTAAGTGTTGCGACGGATAGTGCCGTCGCAATCCGTCGCAAAATGAAAAATAAACCGCGAAAATTTAAAAATTTTCATCGAAAATAGCGAAAAAAATAAAATTTAGATTTGCGACAGAAATTTCTGTCGCAAATCCATCGCAAAACGAAAAATAAATCGCGAAAATTTGAAATTTTTCACCGAAAATAATGAAAAAAATGAAATTATGATTTGCGACAGAAATTTCTGTCGCAAATCTGTCGCAAATTCTGCATATTTAAAATTTCTGTCGCAAATAATGTTTTGGTTTTACGACGACAACATTTCCGTCATATTCCGTCGTAAATTTGCGACGGATTTTGTGACTAATTGCGACGGAAATGTTGGAAACTTCAACAACTCTTTTGTGACAGAAATACTTCTTTCCAATATTCAAATCTGAGTTTTACATATGAAAAACACATATAAATAGTAGAAACTTCAACAACTCTTTTGTGATTAAATACTAAACATGCAAGAGGGGTGGGAGCCTATGCATTTAATAAGGTAGGTGGGAAGAATATAGTTGTTGGAAAAGTTGCTTGCACTCCAAGAAGCTTCCCTTTTGTGTCTTGACTATTCTTGGCCGAAATTAAGGTTTGAAATGGAGAGGAGTTTAGTCTTGGCTGGTCCGATGGAAGGTAAGCTTGCATTCTTCGACTCAAGGTTCGTTTAAGGCATGAGACGAACATGTTTGACGTGTTGTCGAAGAGTACGTGCTTTGGCTCGAGTTAACAGTGGTTCGGGCCGAGAATAGAAGTGTGCATGCTTCGGATTTTGTACAGCCATTCGTGACTCATCTCGGATGATGATCTCCTTGTGATCGGGTGGGACGTCATTCTCCGATTGAGCTCCTAGCTCCATGTGATCCGGTTGAGCTCATTCCAAGCTTTTGTCCATGCTTCCGCTCCAAGCTATCATTAGCTCCATGCGTTCTTTTATCTCCAAGATATAGTTTGATGCATCGCTCGGGATTCCGAGGTCCTCATCATTCCCTCCCTCTTCTGGAGGTTTCGTCCTCGAAATTGTTTTTCCTACATCAAACGGGGCCAAGTCAGCATTAGTGAACATATAAGTTATGTCATATTTACCTTGGTCTTGGCGTGCTTCGAAAATTCCTAGCACTTTCTTTCAAGCCTTTCCCCATTCGAAAGGTTTATCCTTTGTGAGGTCGATGTTGTGGTATTGAACCTTTTTCCGTCTGAAAGGTTTATTATCCCTATTCATATCCATGAGTCCGTGATTAGGACTAGGCATTTCATGAGGCCTTTGCGTTGGGAGGATAATCGAGTTTTCTGTCTTTTCCTCCCTGCAAACGTTCTCCTTCTGAGTTTGGGACACCTGTAAATCAAAGTCATAATCTAGGGCAGCAAATATGTTAGTGCAACAAGTGTTCTTCCCGAGATTTTCGTAAAAATATTTCAAATTCCAAACCCCTTTTTCGGACGCAAATCGGGCTATGACATTATTAAGACAAGAATCATAAACAAGAATATAAAGAGGAACGAAATTACCGGGGTTGCCTCCTAGCGGATAACCTATGAGACTTGTGTGGTTGTTTGGAGCATCGGGTACCATGTAGTCCTCATAACCATTGATCTTGATCATACATTCTTGGGCGCTTGTTCCGAGATGTGGAGAGTCGGTTATTGGAAGCACTGTGTA
>NW_010966361.1:68271-70718 GCF_000463585.1 Tarenaya hassleriana
CTGAGTTTGGAACACCTGTAAATCAAAGACATAATCTAGGGCAGCAAATATGTTAGTGCAACAAGTGTTCTTCCCGAGATGTTCGTAAAAATATTTCAAATTCCAAACCCCTTTTTCGGACGCAAATCGGGCTATGGCATCATTAAGACAAGAATCATAAACAAGAATATAAAGAGGAACGAAATTACCGGGGTTGCCTCCTAGCGGATAACCTATGAGACTTGTGTGGTTGTTTGGAGCATCGGGTACCATGTAGTCCTCATAACCATTGATCTTGATCATACGTTCTTGGGCGCTTGTTCCGAGATGTGGAGATTCTGTTATTGGAAGCACTGTGTAGTCCTTGCAGATTTTCTCCAATATCGCCTTGGACTTTTCAAGTACGTTTTCCTTCGGCTTCTCATCCTCGCTTTCTTTGGCATCATATTCCTTCTTGTTACTCGTGACTACGAATGCATTCTCCTTGACATATTGCCGCTCTTCACTCACATTTGCCAAACTTTTGGGTTTTGTTTCCGCCACAAAGCCGGGATTCTCGACCGTTTCTTTCTTTTCGGTCACGCTCTTGGTCTCCTTGTCAGATGGAACTTCGAAATCATCCTCAAGGTGCCTCCCCACAGCCATCGCGATTGAGTGATATGCCCCGTTATCCTTGATGCTCACCTCTTGTCCGATGAAACCTCCACTGGGCAAATGACTTTGGTTCCTACACTCGGAACACGAAACCTCAGAAGTAAAATAAGTACACGAGGAAGAAGTTTTGTTACCTCGTGTGTGGACTTCTCTTTTATATAAGATAGTTTCATCCTTTTGAGCATCAAGATTTTTCGCCTTGATTGGGTCTCCGGTATTGGAAACATTTTCGGGTATACGCGTTGGCGTTGGCGTTCCTTGGCACCCATTCTTTGACAGCTTTTTGTTCATTTGTCGCTCTACTTGAATTGCCGTATGCACCAGATGTCTCAAGTCACGGTATACGTGTGGGCTTACCTTTCTAGCGATTTGCTTTTGTAAGCCCCATAGGAAGTGCACCATGAGACTTTTTTCATCGTTGTCGATTCTTAAGTATGCAACGAACTGCTCAAATTCTCTGTAGTAGTCCTCAACCGTTGTGTCTCCCTGCATGATGTTATCAAATCTATATTGTAATTTACGGAGACAATGTCGGGGTACATACCTTTTTCGCATGAGGATTTTTATCTCTTTCCAAGTGGAAACCGGATCATAATGTGCTCGTCGGTGTTCGATCTCCTTTTGTTCCCACCACATGAGAGCATTCTTCGCAAGATGGACAACCGCGTATTGGACCTTTCTTTGGTTCGACCAGGAGTAACACTCAAAGATGTCATTCATTTGCCGCTCCCACTCGAGGTAAACTTCCGTGCCTTCTTCTCCCGTAAATAAGGACGACTTAGATTTCCGACCAGCCCTTAATTCATGATACGGGCGGTTGTTTGAGGCCCTCGCAGATTCTATGGGTCGGGTCTCCTGCTCAAGTCGTGTGAGGCGATCTTGAATCTGTTGTAACATTTGAAGCATAGCGCTTGCACTAGATTCTATATTCGCTCCCTCACGTGACTGTTCGTGGTTACTCATGTCACTAAACCTCGCAACACACAATCACGCAGCAACCAACGTGCAAGACAAACACTTAGGCACCCAACCTAACGCCTAACGATTACTGATACGGGCGATTGAAGCGAAACAATAAACGAGTGATAACAATCAACGGTTCTTGCACACAACACACGTTAAAACAGATTTCACGAACGTGCAGATTTCAACGAGTATGTCAATCAACGTGCCAAAAGGCAGCAAGCAACGTGGTCTGATCAAACAAATGACTTAACGTGCAAGTTGAGCTACAGATTGAGGTTATCACAAACAGATTTGTACCCAAAACACAGCAGCGTATGAACAGCAAGTAAGGTGCAATCTCGTGCTAACGATGAGCGAGATTTACACAGATTTCTCAACAATGATGCAGATAACACTCAACAAATCACGAACAGAGCTTGATCAAAACTCGTCCAATCATTTCTCGAACAGGTTTTCAAAGAATTTCAATCAGATTTTCGAAACAGATTTCGCAGCAATCAACGAGGCTCGTCTAACGTGCAATCCTAAGTGAGCAAGTTGCGGACGATTGCGAGGCTACTATTGTGCAGTCCTATTAACGTATAAAGAAACGTTATGTCATGCAGAATGTTCACCAATCATACCAGCACAAACAGAAAGTTTAGACGTGCAACAATCAATTGATACAAACAACATGCACTCCACGCAACAAGTAACGTTCGGTAATGACACAAATGCAAACAGATTTCGAAATGATCAAAGTGAATGAAAGGAACAATACAACCATGGGGGAAGGCTGTGATTCAGGACGCCGAAGAGCCTTCCCAAGTCGTGACCCTAATCGATCTCCTGCAAGACACGAAATAGGT
>NW_010966361.1:70930-73641 GCF_000463585.1 Tarenaya hassleriana
ATTTCGAGGTGATAAATTTTAGATTTCAAGCACAGCCACCTATGGTTGGATTCGTCTTTCAAAGAGGAAGAGTTTGATATATATGGCTCGACAAATAATTCAAAGTTTAGCACAACCAAAACAGTCAAATATTGATGATATGTCAAACTGAACGAAACTAGAAGTTAGGAACGAAATTAAAACCGAAGCGAGAAGCAAGGAGCAATCTCACCGGGGAATTTCGGCCGTAGGATCGAGCAGCTCTGATACCAAAATGATGTACGCACGGAGGAGGTGTAGATAATCCGTGAACGATCACCGGCACTCTCGTGGAGGCACTCGAATTCGAGCGACGGTTGGAGAAGGACCGAAAAGGATAGGGTTGCGGGACTTTGATCCAATCACCGGCACTCGTAGAGGCTCTCGAATTCGAATCGTAGTCAAGAGATGGATGGAGAACGAAGGATAGGGTCTTGGACAAACCAAGACAAGCCTCGGACAAACCAAGACGAGATTTCTCGGACAAACCGAGACAATGTCAGACACACCAACAAGAGGAGTAAAACTCAACTCGAAAATACTTCTTTCCAATATTCAAATCTGAGTTTTACATATGAAAAACACATATAAATAGTAGAAACTTCAACAACTCTTTTGTGATTAAATGCTAAACATGCAAGAGGGGTGGGAGCCTATGCATTTAATAAGGTAGGTGAGAAGAATATAGCTGTTGGAAAAGTTGCTTGCACTCCAAGAAGCTTCCCTTTTGTGTCTTGACTATTCTTGGCCGAAATTAAGGTTTGAGATGGAGAGGAGTTGAGTCTTGGCTGGTCGGATGGAAGGTAGCTTGCATTCTTCGACTCAAGGTTCGTTTAAGGCATGAGACGACATGTTTGACGTGTTGTCGAAGAGTACGTGCTTTGGCTCGAGTTAACGGTGGTTCGGGCCGAGAATAGAAGTGTGCATGCTTCGGATTTTGTACAGCCATTCGTGACTCATCTCAGATGATGATCTCCTTGTGATCGGGTGGGACGTCATTCTCCGATTGAGCTCCTAGCTCCATGCGATCCGGTTGAGCTCCAAGTTTCGTAGGTTCCAAGCTTTCGTCCATGCTCTCGCTCCAAGCTATCATTAGCTCCATGCGTTCTTTTATCTCCAAGATATAGTTTGATGCATCGCTCGGGATTCCGAGGTCCTCATCAAGTCCATACTTGGTTGTCTGACATGGATTGCATCTTGGACTTCATAGCCTCGCGGCATTTCTCGGAATCCGGACTCGCCATAGCCTCTGGGTATGTGGTAGGCTCATCATGTTCCAATAACATGAGCTCCTCATTCCCAGTCACGAGAAATCCGTATCTCACAGGCTCTTGGCGAATCATGCCTGATCTCCGAGGTTCACTCGTCGAAGGTTGAGTCACAACCGGCAGTGAAACAGGTTGAACTTCTTCAACTTGTTCACTCGGCACAGCGTCTACTTGCTGCTCTCGAACTTCCTCAAGTTCAATCCTACTCCCACTGACTCTTTTGGAGATGAACTCTCGCTCCATAAAAGTCGCATTCCTGGCAATGAACATCTTGTTCTCTGCCGGAATGTAGAAGTAGTAACCCTTAGTTTCCTTAGGGTAGCCTACAAATAAACACTTATCAGATTTGGAGGATAACTTATCAGTCATCTGACGCTTCACATAAGCGTCGCAACCCCAAATTCTGACAAACGACAACGCGGGACGCTTCCCCGCCCATATCTCATATGGTGTCGTTTTAGCCGCCTTCGTTGGACTCCTGTTCAACAGATACGCAGCGGTCTCTAAAGCATAGCCCCAAAAGGACTTCGGAAGATCTGTCTGACTCATCATAGACCGAACCATGTCTAACAGTGTTTGGTTCCTCCGTTCAGACACGCCGTTCCATTGTGGCGTTCCATGAGGAGTTAATTGTGATACAATACCACAATCAACCAGATAGTCAGCGAATTCTTGGCTTATATACTCGCCACCACGATCTGATCGAAGTGTCTTGATCGTCTTTTCAAGCTGGTTCTGTACTTCGTTTCTAAAAGCCTTAAACATTTCGAGTGTTTCAGACTTATGTCTCATCAAATAGACATAACCGTATCGACTGAAATCATCAGTGAACGTAACGAAATACAGATAACCTCCTCTAGCTGGATAGCTCATTGGTCCGCATACATCACTATGTATGAGAGCCAATAACTCTGTCTCTCTCTGTCCTTTCCCTTTGAAAGGATGCTTTGTCATCTTGCCCATCAAACAAGACTCGCAAGATTCAAGAGACTCAAAGTCAAATGAATCCAGAAGACCATCATGATGAAGCTTCTGTATGCGTTTCTCGTTTATATGGCCTAGACGACAATGCCAGAGGAAGGTCGGGTTTAAGTCGTTCGGCTTAAACCGTTTAGTACTCACGTTATAGATGGATGAAGTTGAGTTTGAAGACTGATCATTCAAGACGTATAAACCATTAACTAGATAACCATTGCCATAGTAAATATCGTCTCGATAAATCATCAAACTCGAGTTCTCAATCACAAATCGAAAACCATCCAAATCCAGACAAGAAATAGAAATAATGTTTCTGCTAATCGCAGGAACATAGTAACAATTACTCAATTCTAAAACAAGTCCAGAAGGAAGATGCAAATCATAAACGCCAACACACAATGCAACAACTCTTACTCCATTTCCGACGCGTAGATCCGCTTCTCCCTT